>NC_081190.1:45349173-45649173 GCF_902713425.1 Acipenser ruthenus | reverse complement strand
TGACCCCAGGGCAAGTACTATTATTATTATTATTATTATTATTATTATTATTTATTTCTTAGCAGACGCCCTTATCCAGGGTGACTTACAGTCAAGAATCACAGTACAAGTATTAATACAATTGAGAGCAAGATAAAATACAATGTTCTAGCAAGTACAAGTATATGACAAAATACAATTCAATAATGGAGCAGATAACAGTGTCAGTGATAGTTACATCAGGATATAATTAAATACAAAATACTACATCTTAAATAACACTTGTGACAGATTACAGTACTCTAAAGTACAGGATTAAATGCAGTAAAATAGGGAGCAGATAAGAGCAAGCAAAGCGCATTAAGGAAGAGTGATAACGTGTCCAGAGGGAAAAGAGGAGTTCTACAGGTGCTGTCTGAAGAGGTGAGTCTTGAGGAGGTGCCGGAAGGTGGTCAGGGACTGGGCAGTCCTGACATCTGTAGGAAGGTCATTCCACCACTGCGGTGCGAGCGTGGAGAAGGAGCGGGCTCTGGAGGCAGGGGAGCGTAGAGGAGGTCGAGCCAGTCTTCTAGTGCAGGCGGAGCGGAGAGGTCGAGTGGGGGTGTAGGGAGAGATGAGGGTCTGGAGGTAGCTGGGTGCAGTCTGGTCAAGTATTCTTGCAGCAGCACCATTCAGCAGCATTGTGGACCAGTTCACCATTAAGATTATTTTATTAATGTTATTATTTGTTAGAATTAAACAAATGTAGAATATTTAGGTTGCTATTTGATGTGTTATTTTATTTATTTATTTATTTGTACAATTATTTCTAGCATTGGTCATTGTTTGCTCTAAATTCAGACAACATATGTCTAGGTCAGTGGTGCATTCATTTTAAGGAAATAAGTCTAGAAAACCCCAACAGTATTCTCAGGGAAATTTATGCCAGTGCAAGAAGTTCAACTGGTATTCAGTCTCCAGTTTTTTAACACTGAGACCCCAGTTGTCCAGTGCAGAGCTTTAAAAAAATATTTGTCAAAATGCCCTCCCGATGCAACAGCCTTTTACCGGCACCCACTCAAAGCTCCTCAGCAAATCCTGAACACTAGCCTAAACTAAGTGACAAAGCCAGTCTCTCGCAATGCTATACAAACCACTGCTTGATAAGTACAGTGGTGCACCTACATTCAGAAGCCGGGCTGCATCAAGGGAAATAATGTCTGTAACCGGACATCGATCTTAAAGCAGTTTGCTAAGCTACTGGACTCCAACACTGCAAAACAGAAAAGAGTGAAGTTCAATTGTATCCTCCTTGTATTCACCTCGAAATCTGACTCCAGACCCATAGCAGCTGCACCGCTTCCTTCCTTATTTTCATTTGAACCCCTGCCCAGACCATCCACATTATCAGCTTGTACTCCAGCCTCTACTTATGAGATGCTGCTTTCAATGCAAAAATGCACAATAATTTATTTTTAACAAGTAAAACTTGTACATAAGGTACATAAGGACCTTTTTATTGCATTGTATTACATGTTCCCATGTGTTGCTACAACTGTTTACATAAGATGTGTGTATTGTTTGCATTTTTTTTTTTTTTACATTTTGACCACTTTTTTAAAACTTTTAACCCTCAATGTTACTGCGTGTGTATCTGTGGAGATACATTAAGAAAACCCGTGCTTGTAGAGGCTGTGTTTCATGAAAGGCATCATAAGACACTGCATTTAGTAAAAAACACATCAGAGTTAATCTTCCAACCTAACAGATGGCACTGTGACTCTCCTTTACCATGTTTTGACATCCAAACACTATGACATCCTGTTGTGAGCTGAAGCACATGGAAACCTAAAAGGTAAGACTTTCTTACAAATAAAATAATATAGCTAGAGTGTTGGTGATTTTTTTAATAACATGGGTAAGCCTAGGCCAGGGGTTCCCAAAGTGCTGCCCGCGAGGACGTTTGGTGCGGCCCCCAAAGACGAGAACACAGACATTGGCGACACAGCACAATTACTCATTTTCATTCGGAGTGTCACGGAAAACTTGGAAGTATCAGAAGATCAGTCTCAAGAGCCTCAAGGATCGAACAAGAGGGGTGGACATATGTGATGCTGTGTGTCACACTCTTGATTCATTGATTCAAGTTGTCATGGTCAGTGTCACAACAGATGGAGCTCCAGCAATGATGGGGGGTAAGGCGGGTGCTGTGGCGCTGATAAGCAAGAAAGTTTTGGAAGACGGGGGTGTAGACATAATTCACTATCATTGTATAACTCACCAAGAAGCTCTTGCTGCACACGTACTCGGGATGGGGCAGGTCGTGGACATCGTTATCAAGACAGTTAATTTAATTAAAGCCAGAGGTCTGAATCACCGCCAATTTAAGGCCTTTTTGGAACAATCAGACGCTGAATTTGGGGACGTGATCTACTTCACAGCTGTCAGGTGGCGGAGCAGAGGAGCCACTCTGAAGCGCTTTTTTTTCTGTTGAGAAAAGAAATCACAGATTTCATGCACCACAAAGGGCAGGATTTGCCACAGCTAAGTGACATTGAATGGATTTGTGATCTGGCATTCCTGACAGATATTACCTCTCTACTCAACGATCTGAACCTGAAGCTGCAAGTGCATGGGAAGCTAATTTCTGCTCTATTTGACAGCGTCAAGTCTTTTGAGAGAAAACTCCTACTGTTGCAGGGGCAATTGAAGGTAGGCAATTTAGCCCATTTCCCAGCCTGCAAAGAGCTCTTGGAAGAGGAAGGAAAGGTTTTGGATCACCTGCGCTCAGACAAAAAACAATCAGATCATGGAAAAATTGCAGGCAGAATTCTGGCGCCGCTTCTCGGACTTCAGGAGCCATGAGCAGGCGTTTGACATTTTTCAGAAATGCAATTCAAACTAATTGATTTACAGGAGAGTTCAGAGGCAAAAACTGCATTTCGGGAGCAAAGCTTGATACAGTTCTACCAAAGCCTCTCATCAACAACTTACCCTGCACTTCGCCAGCATGCCTTTCGAATGGCTTCTCTATTTGGAAGCACGTACACTTCTGAGAAAACCTTCTCCACCATGAACACCAACAAATCCAAATTGAGATCCAGACTGACTGATGACCACCTACATTCAGTCCTTCGCATTGCAACAATGGGAATCAAGCCCAGTGTGTCAGAGATTGTGGCCGGGAGAAGTCAGAACCACAAATCTCACGCAAGCAGAAAGTAGGTAAGTTGATCCATTATTATTAATAATAATAATATACAACTAAAGTAACTAAGTGAAACTTTTCAGTAGGCTATGTAATGAGTAGGTCAACATAAGTGTATGTAATTTGGGAACGCTGGAGGCATTCTTCATTTAATAAAAAAAAACTTTATTTGTGTTCTGTGTTTTGCAGTCGGCCCAATCCCTCCACATGTTATGACAGCACTCGAGCCCTCAGCACTTCTACTTTTTCCTAAATTATTATTTTGTCGTCTCCTATCGCTTTCCATGGGGGAAGATGCTCAATGACTGTGATATCAAGACGTGAAGGTACCATCCAGACAATGTTCGATTACTTTATGCAGCTGAAGTAGCCAGCTAGCTTCTGTAATGTTAACAGAGCCACTGCGAGAAACGTTACGGTTCAGTATACAGGCACTTTTTCTGTTGTAGATTTTATTTTATTATTTTAAGAGCAAAACTGTATTCAGCTTCAACTACATCGGGAAAATGCTCTTTGTACAGGTGTGTAGTTTTAGAGTTCAACTTGGATCTTTTGTTGGGGAAAGTACTACTGTAGTAACAGTTTACAATTGTTACTGTTACATTACCTTTTTTGTACAATGTTTCTGAATAAGACTACAGTACAGTAGCTAGTAGGATGTTACGTAGCAATCGTATGTAATTGCATAAAAAGTGCCAATGTAATGGCAGAGAATTCATGAATAATTAATGCTGCATTTTAAATAGAAATGTGTGATTATTGTGTTGTATTCAGAAAGAAAAAATACAAATATCAAGATAAAATACAGTAACGTCTGTGTTTTATTTCTGCACATTTACTATGGAAATAGCTGTAAATGTCCACACCATGGGGCAATTTACATAATTTGTTTAATTCGAACTTTGCACATCTCAAACTATTTGTATGGTCCCCAGAGATTCGTATCAAGCGGAGTTCACTGTGCATACATTCAGCTCAAGTCAAGATGCATTCTGCCTCACTACTGAAGAATAACCCACAAAAGAGTTTAATTGGTATAGTTTGAATTGGCATTATCTTCTTTAATTGTTGTGACAGCACAATGTGAGATGTGACAACATGATATTGGTGCTTAAACCTAAGCCTGTTGTGGCACCAATACAATTTCAAAGCTGCTGGTGTTGCAGTGGTAGTAATATACATTCCTAATTTAAATACAAAAATGTATGATTTGGGACATATTTTGGTTTCAAACAAATTCAGGAAAAACTGAAGATGATACCAAAGGAAAGGTGTCTATCAGTTGATGAGCAAGTGATTCCATTCAAGGAAAAAAGTGTCCTGAAACAGTACAACCCTAAAAAACCCAATCAAAACTACCAGCTTTGGAAATGAAGAGGATGGGGCGGGGATCGTTCCTCGAGAAGACTGCAGCTGCAAGTCAGTGTGAACTCAAGCTGGTGAAATGGCAGGACAACAGGTCTGTCCACCTGCTCAGCAGCTTTGTAGGGGCACATCCCAGCACCAATATCAAAAGGTGGGACAAGAAGACAAACTAGGAAGTGAAATGTGCATCTGTTGTTAGGGTCTACAACAAGTTCATGGGAGGGGTGGACTTGCTGGATTCCCTTCTTGCCCTATACCACACTAAAGTACTGTAGCGTTCTGTGCTATGGGGATGAGACAGACTCGGGGGAGACCAGATGAGGTTCCACGTACTTTTATTTTTTTTAAAATTTCTTTAATAACACAACGAAACCATGTTTGGGCCGGGGTTCACGGCAAAATAACAAATAGCTGTCTCTCTCTCTTTTACACTGCAGACTCACTGGGGGTTCACACACTGCTTCACTGACAAGCACTCTCTCAGCCGGTACTCTGTCTCTCGCAGTCGCTCTCCAGTCAGACATTCACACGCGTTCTCCCGCTCGCGGCTTCCCCCCCCTCCTACTTATAGCCTCCGGGGGAACCGCCCACTGCACACACACACATGCACTCACGCAGACACACACCAACGGCGTGCCCCGTACTCTCACAATACATGGAACTTTAAACAGGACGTAACAAACAAGACAAACACAATGTCCAGGATGCTGCCATCGCCAGGGTCGTTACAGTACATTCCAAGAAGTACTATATGCAGATCTTTTTCCACATAATGGACTTGTGCTCTGTGGTGGCATGGCTGATGTACCACCGTGCCAGTGATGATTGTGGTGTCAGCCGAAAGCAACAGATGTCTCTTTTCACCTTCAAGACTGACATTGCCCAATCCTTGTACTGGAAGGGGAAAGTGAAAAAGAGGGAGAGACCAAGTGCTGAGCTTGAAGTACCCAACAAAGGAGAAGACAGACATCTGTAGCCAATGAAGATTGCAGGAAAGACAAAAACTCGATCACTGGCCAATCTTCCATGTGAAAAGAGGAAGTTGCAAATATGGAGCTTGCCAAAAATTGACAAGAGTGCATTTGTGAGAAATGTGGTGCATTTTTGTGCCTGGTAGCAGAGCGAAACTGCTTAATTGAGCTGATGGCATCACAAAGATCAGCTAGCCACAGGGAGAACAAAGATTCTGAATAAAAAAGAGGAAGAGTTTAATACATGTTGTTTACACATATTTTAGAATCATTCTATTTGCTTGATTAATTAATGATTAATATTTTTTTCTGTAATGGTACTATGTATCTGTGGAGATACATTAAGGATTTATGTTAATGAAAAAAAAAATGAGTTCAGATTTATGTTCAAAGGACCTAAATAAATAAATATTGACATTTAAAAAAAAAAAATTGATGTGTTTTTTATGGTGCGTACCATATATTAAATTACATTCCCTGCCTCAAGATGGCTTCCCATGTACCCGCATGGACCTCTCAGAACTACATTTCCCATCTCAGTTACATATATGAGCAGGAGGATGATGGGAAATGTAGTTCTGAGAGGTCCATGCGGGTACATGGGAAGCCAGGATTTTAACAATGAAAAGAAAAATTACAGGTACGTTATTTAAACAGTTGTAGCAACAGGTGGGGACGTGTAACGCTATGTTTTTTTGGAACCCCGCTACTTACACTTTAGTGAACCTGAGTAAATTATCTGAAACCTTTTCCATTTTTTGTCTGCATAGTTATAAGATGCTACAGGTAACCTCTTTGTTATTCATAAATAAATAAATACACATAATAAAGTTTGATTATAGGAAATTAAAAGAAAGTTTATGGAATATTAGATTTGCATACTGTTTAATATATCTTTGTTTTTCCAAGGATATATCTAACTTTTGAAATTAAACTATAGAAGTATATTCTTCTGACTTTTTACACCTAAACTGTGCTTTTGAAAGATGTGACTCCAGCATGCAGCCTTTCTATCTATCTGCGACATCTCGGGCCCACTAGGAAAGCAAATCAGATTGACAGACGTGAGAACGCATCAATGTCACTCAGGAGGTGAGCAAGAAATTGAGCATGAATGAGCACATGAAGCATTTGATGATGGTGCAATGGTCAAAGGAGATGCCAGTGATGACAGTTGAACGTCCCTTTGCCTTCCCAGCCCTCTTCATATATTCTCAGGCATAGGATGACAAAGGGAAGCCCACGGGTCACATAAGCTGAAGGACACAGTCAGGCAAGAAGCCTGACCTAGTCAAATTCCTTCTGGTTTCCTACTATCTTAATTGTTTCTGTTCCATCATCTTTTTGGCTGCCCCCTCATACAGTACCTGTGGTTACCTCCAACCAAATTTTAGCTGTATGATTGGAACCAACCTATTGTCCTGTGCATGTTACAGCACTATGTTCTGACAAGGTTTAGATTCATAGGGAACTTATAGCACAATCAATCATAAAACATAGTACATAATAACTGTCATGGTATTTTTGTTTCCTGTTTCAATGTGAAAAAATTGGCTATTCTATTCATGAAGTACAGATGAACCCGCTTTATATCATGATTGCCATGCAGATGGGGCTGGCGCAAGGATTTTTGCCACCCTAGGCAAACAAAATTTTGCCGCCCTCCCTTTTCACTCTTTTTTAAAATTGTACCTATGTATCTATCTATCTATCTATCTATCTATCTATCTATCTATCTATCTATCTATCTATATACACTATATATATTTTTCACATTTTGTTGTGTCAGTGCCTCAGAGTTTCATGCATTTAAATGAGGATGTTTTCCACTTATCTACACACCATACTCCACATTGTTAAGGGGAAAAAAGTTTTTTATTGAGAAAAGATTATATATTAAAAATACAAAACTGAAAGAACATAATTGGATAAGTCTCAACCCCCCTGAGTTAATACTTGGTGGAAGCACCTTTGGTAGCAGTTACAGCTTTGAGTCTGTTGGGATAGGTCTCTACCAATTTTGCACACCTAGATTTGGCAATATTTGACCATTCTTCTTTACAAAACTTTTCAAGCTCTGTCAAGTTCCTTGGGGAGCGTTGATGGACAGCAATCTCAAGTCATGCCACACATTTTTGATTGGATTTAGGTTGGGCTCTGACTGGGCCACTCAAGAACGTTTACCTTTTTGTTCCTTAGCCACTCCAGTGTAGCTTTGGCTGTGTGCTTTGGGTCGTTGTCATGCTGAAAGGTGAACTTCCATCACAGTTTCAGCTTTCTTGCAGAGGGCAGCAGGTTTTCCTCAAAGATTTCTCTGTACTTTGCTCCATTCATTTTCTCTTCTATCCTGACACGTGTCCCAGTCCCTGCCGATGAGAAACATCCCCATAACATGATGCTGCCACCACCATGCTTCACAGTAGGGATGGTGTTCTTTGGGTGATGTGCTGTGTTGGGTTTGCGCCACACATAACGCTTTGCATTTTGGCCAAAAAGTTCCATTTTAGTTTCGTCAGACCACAAAACTTTTTGCCACATGGCTCCTGAGTGTTTTTTTTGCATACTTCAAACAGGATTCAAGGTGGGCTTTCTTGAGTAATGGCTTCCTTCTTGCCACCCTACCATACAGGCCAGATTTGTGGAGTGCTTGGGATATTGTTGTCACATGCACACTTTGACCAGTCTTGGCCATAAAAGCCTGTAGCTCTTGCAAAGTTGCCATTGGCCTATTGGTAGCCTCTCTGATCAGTCTCCTTCTTGCTCGGTCATCCAGTTTGGGGGGACGGCCTGATCTAGGCAGGGTCTTGGTGGTGCCATACACCTTCCACTTCTTAATAATCATCTTGACCGTGATCCAAGGGATATTCAAGGCCTTTGATATTTTTTTATACCCATCCCCTGATCTGTGCCTTTCAACAACTTTGTCCCGGAGTTCTTTTGAAAGTGCCTTGGTGCTCATGGTTGAGTCTTTGCTTTGAAATGCACTACCCACCAGAGGGAACCTACAGAAACTGCTGAATATATCCGGAAATCATGTGAATCACTACAATTTAGCACAGGTGGAGGCCACTTGATGTGTGATTTTGAAGGCGATTGATTACACCTGAGCTAATTTAGGATTGCTATTACAAGGGGGACACTTATCCAACCAAGCTATTTCAGTTTTTATTTGTAATTAATTTTCTACAAATTTCTAGAATATTTTTTCACTTGGAAGTTGTGGGGTAGGATGTGTAGATAAATGAAAAAAAATAATATTTTAATGCATTTTAATTCCAGGCTATAAGGCAACAAAAGGTGAAAATGTTGAAAGGGGGTGTAGACTTTCTATACAGGCACTGTATATATATATATATATATATATATATATATATATATATATATATAAACGTATAAACAAATTATTGTACACCAGACCAGATTATGTTTTTTTTTTTTTTTTTACATCGTCACAAAACTATATACAACTATATACAATCATCACTCTGGTTACAAACGGTGGTATCTACTATCAACTCAACAATGAGAATATTTATGATCAATGGATTCTACCACCATGCATGAGCTTAGAGTTATAAATAACAATTGATACAGGATACGCAGGTTACTTCAAACACATTGTATTTTCATTGTACTTATTTGTACAGTACCATATTACATTCTTAACTAATATAAAACTGGTATCTAACGTGTAGGTTAGTGATCATATAATCGTGCACAGCAAATCCTCCCTTTTTTCTCTAGGCAGATCCTTGACTTAAGAATTAACTTTAAATAATTAAAGAATCTTTACCGATGTGTTATGAAAATGCTTAAATGGCACACAACCGCTCTAATTTCAGTGCCTGGGCACCGATGAAGCGATCTCTTTTCCTTGTTGTGTCAAGGCAATAAATAATAAGCCATGCGGAAATCAATTTTTTTTTTCTGCGCCTTCAAGCAGTATTGTCAATTTAGTGAATTTCTCGCCAAATCTAGTGACTTTAAGGGCTGACTTGGCGAAATTTGTTGTCAAAAGCAACTAGCTACAAATCTGGCAATTTCCAATGCAGTCATCTAAAAATTTCAGCGATCAGTAAAAACGTTTCGATTATCCTGTATTAGCAATGTCCTTTTATAAGAATCATTGTCAGGGTAATTAAATGAAATCCAATAATAACCCACAGCAATTGAATATGCAAGGAACGTGAATGCGTCCTTTGCTTAGCAGCAGACTCAGCAACCACAAGCCTGTTCCCAGGGGAGATTCACGTGACACCACACCGGCATGATCACCTGCAGTTTTAATACTGTACATTTAGTCGTTCTTTACATTTAAACAAATGCATATAGTTTACTACAGGACAAATACAAATTGTATCATTAACTGAAACAAAACAGTTTGTGTCATTATCTAAAAAGGCATGAATTATCGACTGATGAGAGCTATAAATACTAGGTGTTATTATTTTTTTTTTGTGCATTTGTATAAGAATTTGGTGACGTTGGTGTTTTGTAACTGAACTGTATCCCGTTAAGACCACCCATGCAGAATTTGACAGGCTGCACAAAATGTCAGTTTATCAGACGAGATGATTATTGGTTGTTAGTTGCGTTGGAAATTAATAATATCCTGTGGTTACTTAATAAAGCCCAGCGACGCAGCATTTGACAGGTTGCACAAAACAAATAAGCGGGTTTGTGAGACGATATTAGAGAGCTAATTTTTCAAATAACCTATGGTGCATGGTGAGTGTTTTTTCAAAAATCGTGATAATAAATGGGGTGTGACATTAAGCGGGGTGATATTAAACGGGTTCATCTGTATTATGCATTTTTTTAACACGGCCCTGCAGATAGGGAAAGCAAAACCTAGCCAACCTTACACTGAGCAGCTGGAAAGTTCTGCTTGTACAGCCTAATAGCATCAATTAAACATGTCATCGCCTAAGCAAATTGCTGTATCTTATCAGTCGACCAATTAGTACTAGACAGCTGTCCTCTATCACAACGTGAACAATTTGTTTTCATTCACACCTCAAAAGGCATATTTTATACATCTACAGTTTACATTAAAACATTCACACTGAGTTTCAGTTGTGAAATGAAAATCTACTCTGAAAAACGTGCTCAGTCATAATTTTTTTTGAAAGTCTTTCATAACTGGTAACAAAATAAATGTGTTTGTATCAAGTCTGACAATTCTGCTAGGTCAGAATTAGTATTCTACAAATCAGAATGGGCAAATGCAATATATTGTTGACAATTTATTCTACAAATGCTAAATGTACAAAGTTTTAGGAGGTAGCACTAATTAACTAACTTTTTGTTTTAAAAAGTTATAACAGTGTAACAGATATGCAATAGCCTAATTTTACGAAAAGCTTTCACACGTGCAAAAACTGCCAATAAAACAAATCAGTCATGTGATATTTACAGAAAAAGTAAAACAATACACAAATGAACCCCACCCCACCCCACCTTCTTCATACATAAACTCCAACAGCTCTTAGAAAGTTACACTTCATCACTAAAATGTAAACACCAGGGGACCAAGTTTTGTCTAACTTTGCTTTTAACCGGCTGAACCATTTTGGTAATGTTTCACATTATATTTATATAAAACTTGCTCATGCAGCGGACACCGCAACAAGAAAATACAGCACCTTCAGCACAAAGAAACACTCATATTCAGTGTGATTACTCATACAATTCCTCTCCCTAAAATGTCATATTTTTATTTTCTTTAACTAGATTTTCCTAGAACAAATCTTGTTAGGTTGTCTACAATAAATACTTGGATGATTTTAGTTATTCAGTTAAGCATCTGTGCAAGAGCTATTAGAGGGCTGGTGAATCATTGTGCTTGTATGTGAGAAGAAATTTTAGGCAGTATTTGTTTTTATGTGGCATGATTAAAATTTACATTGTAAAAGTGAATTGTATTTTTGTGTGGAGATTTTGTCTCCTCTACAGTACTTACTGGTGTTAATCTTCTGTAGTGAGATGTGCTTCTCCAGCTGTCTGCGCAGCTTCACCTCAGCCCCATATTTCCCTGTCGTTCCATTGTCAGCCAGTATGAAGTGGGAGTGCATGCTGTTTAACACGGTCAGCTTGCTCAAGGGGTTGGACATGGTCTGGTATGGTCTGACCACCTAGAAAAAGAGATTCATTTTTAGTATTATTAAGTGTGCTGTCGTAGATTGCCACAATCCCACTACAGTTATACTGAGATCATGGTGCAGTAATTTCTACCTCAATGTCCTGGTAGTCACCAAAGCCCATTCTTTAGATTTTCACCAGAAGATGGGATAGTATGCTGTTATCAACAGGCATACAGTGGCTCTCAAAAGTATTCACCCCCCTTGGACTTTTCCACATTTTATTGTGTTACAACATGGAATCAAAATGGATTTAATTAGGAGTTTTTTCCAACTGATCAACACAAAAAAGTCCATAATGTCAAAGTGAAAAATAAAATCTACAAATTGTTCTAAATTAATTACAAATATAAAACAGAAAATAATTGATTGCATTAGTATTTACCCCCTTTGCTATGACACACCTAAATAAGCTGTGGTGCAACCAATTGTCTTTAGAAGTCACATAATTAGTTGAATGGAGTCCACCTGTGTGCAATTAAGGTGTTTCACATGATTTCAGGTTAAATACACCTGTCTGTGGGAGGTCCCACAGTTGGTTAGTACATTTCCTAACAAAAACTACATCATGAAGACAAAGGAACATTCAAAGCAAATCCGGAATAAGGTTCTTCAAAAGCACCAATCAGGGGTAGGATATAAGAACATTTCCAAGGCATTGAATATCCCCCGGAGCACAGTAAAGTCCATTATTAAGAAATGGAGAGAATATGGCACAACTGTGAATCTGTCTAGAACAGGCCATCCTCAAAAACTGAGTATCCGGGCAAGAAGGGCACTAGTCAGGGAGGCCACCAAGAGGCCTATGGCAACTCTAAAGGAGTTACAGTCTTCCACAGCTGAGCTGGGAGACACTGTGCTTACGGCAACAATAGCTTGGGTGCTTCACAAAACTGGCTTTTATGGGAGAGTGGCAAAAAGAAAGCCATTGTTGAAAAAAAGAGTTTGCCAGAAGGCATGTGGGAGACTCTGAGACCAAGTAGAAGAAGATTCTATGGTCTGATGAGACCAAAATAGAGCTTTTTGGCCTCAACGCTAAGTGCTACGTTTGGCGCAGCCTAACACCGCACATCATCCTGAGGACACCATCCCCACCGTGAAGCATGGTGGTGGCAGCATCATGCTATGGGGATGCTTCTCTGCGTCAGGGCCTGGAAAGCTCATGAAGATAGAGGGCAAAATGGATGCAGCAAAGTACAGAGAAATCCTGGAGGAAAACCTGCTGAAGTCTGCGAGACTGGGACTTGGGAGAAGATTCATCTTCCAGCAGGACAATGACCCCAAACATACAGCCAAAGCCACACTGGAGTGGCTTAAAAACAAAAAGGTCAATGTCCTGGAGTGGTCCAGTCAAAGCCCGGACCTCATTCCAACTGAGAATATGTGGAAAGATTTGAAAATTGCTGTTCACCAAAGGTCCCCATCCAACTTGACGGAGCTTGAGCAATTTCGCAAAGAACTATGGGCAAAAACTGCAGTGTCCAGATGTGCAAAGCTGGTAGAGACTTATCCAAATAGACTCATGGCTGTAATTGCCGCCAAAGGTGCCTCTACCAAATATTGACTCAATTGCAATCAATTATTTTCTGTTTTGTATTTGTAATTAATTTAGAACAATTTGTAGATTTTATTTTTCACTTGACATTATGGACTTTTTTTGTGTTGATCAGTGGCAAAAACTCCTAATTAAATCCATTTTGATTCCATGTTGTAACACAATAAAATGTGGAAAAGTCCAAGGGGGGTGAATACTTTTGAGAGCCACTGTATGTCATAACATTACTTTCCAGGAATTAATATATATTGGTAGACATTACCTTAAGTGGTAACATTTACATGGCTGGTTTCACACATCCTGATAGCACTGATCTTGGACTACCTTTATTACAGCAAAGCATTGCTGGCCACACATTTTGATAAACAACTAGCAAACATGATTTTCTTTTTAGCATTAAGTTTATTGTTTTTGTTATGTATTTAAAAACACAGGTTTGGAGTTCACAGCCCTGCACACATGTTACTATATGCCTTCACCTCACTAAACAAATGAATTATTCGGTTTTCTCCCGGGACTGCCTAAGGGGAATAACAGGTCAGATGAGATCACTACACTCTTGACACTGTAAAATGAGAGCAGAACAGCAGTGTTGTGCTTCCAATCCACCTCACACCCAATCCTCTATTGCTCACTTTAATAAGCTCACTCTTTATGCTCCCTGGAGACCTTTTCATTTGAAACCAGACTTATAAGTCAATGGGCCTCATTTACGAAAGGGCAATTTGGAGTTAGCGTGTACATAATGTAGTGAGCCTAAAGTGCACCATAAATCTAAATTTACTGCCCCATTTACTAACAGAGAACACATTAAAAGGTGTATACAGCTGAAGCTCAAGTACTGCACCTGGCCAACATGGCAGGTCTCCTCACGGCCTACCTGGATGGCATCTTATAATCTGCGCCCCTCCCTGAACCAGTAGCTTCAGAGCTGTGCTTGGTCTCAGGTACGCTGCTGCAAATTTCAGGCTTCTGAGGGCAAGCCTTGGGCAGAAGCCTGGCAGGCCTTGTAGTAGCGCACAGACAGCTTTGGCTCACAGTCGGCCTTGCTGGACGCGCCTATCTCCCCTGGCCAAACTTTCGGGCCAGCAGTGGAGGAGATCCACCGAAAGCGAGAGACGACTCAAGAGGTGGCCACGATGCTCCCCTCCCGTGCTCCGGTGCGGGAGAGGATAAGATGCTGGCATCCGCCCGTGGCACAGACGGTTCCGATCCCCACTGCACTGCATGGCGACCTGAGTTATCGCCTTCAGGCATCTGCGACAGCTAATATCCAGGGTCGCCCGCAAGGACAGAGAAACACTGGACGTGGGGCCCCAGCACAACAGCCCCCAGGGAGGCAGTTCCAACACCGCCCTAAGCAGCCTCCAAGACAGGCTCCACTCCAGCCCCAGCAGGGCCCCTGAAGGCTTGCAGCCTCAGATCCACCCCTTCTTACAACACAAGCTGCAATACTGGTGTACTTGCACCTCAGACTGTTGGGTGTTTGCCACCATACACACTGGTTATGCGCGGGCCCTCCTCCGTTTTGAGGAATCCCGGTTACATCCATGAGCAACCCTCTCCAGGTCTTGGCCCTCAGGCAAGAAGTAAATACATTACTTCTCAAACAATCCATTCCCCTCGTAGAACCCACCTCTCAAGAGGAGGGGTTCTATTCAAGGTACTTTCTAGTGCCAAAAAAACAAAAAAAGATGCAGTGTTGTCAGACCTTGAATAATGCAAAGAAAATAAGGTCATATTCATTTTTAAACAACACAATACTAATGTTTTAACTTAGGAAGAGTTCAGAAATCAATATTTGGTGGAATAACCCTGATTTTCAAGCACAGCTTTCATGCGTCTTGGCATGCTCTCCACCAGTCTTTCACATTGATGTTGGGTGACTTTATGCCACTCCTGGCGCAAAAATTCAAGCAGCTCAGCTTTGTTTGATGGCTTGTGACCATCCATCTTCCTCTTGATCACATTCCAGAGGTTTTCAATGGGGTTCAGGTCTGGAGATTGGGCTGGCCATGACAGGGTCTTGATCTGGTGGTCCTCCATCCACACCTTGATTGACCTGGCTGTGTGGCATGGAGCACTGTCCTGCTGGAAAAACCAATCCTCAGAGTTGGGGAACATTGTCAGAGCAGAAGGAAGCAAGTTTTCTTCCAGGACAACCTTGTACTTGGCTTGATTCATGCGTCCTTCACAAAGACAAATCTGCCTGATTCCAGCCTTGCTGAAGCACCCCCAGATGAGTCCAATTTTCAGCTTTGCCCAACACCTGGTCGTCTAATGGTTAGATGGAGACCTGGAGAGGCCTACAAGCCACAGTGTCTCGCACCAACTGTGAAATGTGGTGGAGGATCGGTGATGATCTGGGGGTGCTTCAGCAAGGCTGGAATCGGGCAGCTTTGGCATGAATCAAGCCAAGTCTGACACAGACCTTGAAAAAATTACTGAAATCCGAGACGTCATTGAATTTATTTTTATTCCTCCCGTCTGTTGTGCTCAGTGTGTCTGCACTGACAGGAAGAATAAAAATAACTCAGTGCCGTCTCAACTCTGCCCCTGGTGTATTTTTTCAATGGCAATGTGCACACTATCAAAAAAATTATTTACTTTCTTTTACATGTTTTAATTGAATTAATTTAGTCATCTTAACTTAGTGTGTAGTTCAAAGTTATACATGGGACTACATGGGACTACTTTATTTGGCGTGAGGATATTTAATAAAAAAAAAAACACTAATAATTTTTGCCTTAAACATGATTTATGCTTTTTCTTTCTTCAAATCCACTGTTTTACCTGGAGTATAAATGCAATGAGGCCCTTTAGGGTGTCCATATATGTTGAATTTACGGACTTCTTGGGGGTTGACATATACGGATGACCAGCCGGGCCTTATTGCATACATTATACTGTATATACCCAACGTTTTGGTATATTTAACATACCTTTATGTGTATGTACTTGTTTTTATCATGACTCTGATTCATTGCATTTAATTTATTTGATATGTATCTATTGCTATTACATTTAAGTATAATTAATTCAAAATGAAAAATGTTCCTTCATATTTAAAGCATTCCTGGCCTGCAACGTTTAAGTTGAATACCTTAGTTTATTTTTCTCGAAATACTCCACTTCTTGTGTCATTTCTCTTATTTCTGACTGTTATTTTTTGAATTTCAAAACTAATTTCTCGAATTGTTCTAATTGATGTTCTCTTCGCTTCCTGCTTTACTTTTAATGATGTTTCCTTAAGTAAGTTATTTACATTATTTCTTTCTGAATCATTCATCTTCATGTTTACAGCTAATTTTATCTGAAATCTGAGAGGTACAACATCGCTACTTAAACATCTATCCAAAAAGTTATTGTGAGAGGTATACTTGCTAACTTGACCCTAAGACTGGTCATAAGTCGTCAATTTGCACTTAAGTCTTATTCACGAACGAGTCTTAACGGAATTTTGGTCTTAAGTAAGGTCTTAACTTTAAGACTGCCCTGAAGGAGGCTTAAGTCCAGATCTGCCATTGAAACTTTTTTTTTTATTTTTTTCTGCCATGGCTCGACAGGTGACAGTATATGATTTATTTGAAGATCATCCAGATGAGAATTGCCCTAAGCGTGTTTCTGTAGACAGGGGAACCCTGTTCATTGTAAGTTTTTGTGACACTGAATTGAGAAGCCGATACCGTATTAATAGACAGTCAATTGAAACCCTAACAAACATTTTACATACCGATCTATCTCCATCAACTAACCTAAGTAATGCTATTCCAGCTTTGTTGCAGGTGATTTTTTTTGTATTACAGTATTGAATATGTTATTGCAATGTAGATCATACCTAGGGCTTCTGATCTTCTGATTTTGCTTAAGAAAATGAAATGGATAGCCAATAAACACCGGAAAATGATGATGATACAAAGGGTCTGTTTACTTAGAAATAAAAAAAAAATATGAATTCCAGTTTTAAAATAGCTAATCTGGCCATTTTGCTTTCAGATTTTAGGATTTGAAATGTTTGTGAAATGTTCAGTAAACCGTTCAACTAGCCTTGTTCAAAGCTAACACAGTTCATTGTGAAAGTTCACCTAGTTGAACGCACCTCAGTGATGGAGGCTTGTTAGCGGGATTTAATGCTGTATTACAGTTAAGATACGGAGGATTTAAAACAGAAGTGTGGCGCAATGTAAAAAAATGCCTACACACAAAAACTCCAGAAGAATGTGCCCGTGACCATAGGGATTTCATTGTGGAAGACAGCAAAGGAAAGAGGGTACAACATAAGTGTGCAAGTACTGTCGAGTTACTACTATACATATTTTGAAAGAAAAAAAAAAAAAACGAAAGCCCCGAAAAAGCATAGCACCGATACCGCTGTACAAAAGAGCAGGCTTCTTTGCAAGGGCGTATGTCTTTGTGTGTGATTACGTCACCTACCAGCCCTACTGCTGCCTTCCTCTGTGTATGCTACAATATATATATATATATATATATATATATATATATATATATATATATATATATATATATATATAACCACTGTAAAATAATTCAACAAGTCAGTTTAATCATACTTTTAAATATAATTATAACAATATATTTTAAATAGAAAATTATGAAATTCTATAATAAAACATATACATTTTACATTATTTATATTTACATGATATAATGATTTCTTGCGCGAGGACAGAAATGCTGGTCTAAGTTAAGACCCCCCAGAAAATCGTTTAAGACTTGGTCAAAACAAAGTCATCAAAAGTGACTTTAGCCCATTTTTTGCTCTTAGACTTAAGTCAGCTTTGTGAATGTGTCCCCTGTTTAGCTAATCTCTTCATTTTGTGTAGTATTGGCATGGCCATCCTGGACTGTTGTTTCTTCCTCCATTCATATCATTCATTGGAATATTTCTTCAAAAAGGTTCACACAAATAAGATTTTGCTCAAAGAGCCAACTTCCCAATGTTTCGGTATGTCTAAGTGTGTGTGAAATCAAACAATGGAGGTATTTATAGACTTTTTGATTCCATGGTAACCTAATGTCTTTGTGATGTCATTCACTATGTAGCTAATGATGCAACAATCTACTGTTCCTTTCTATCAAACCTTCAGGCATTTACAATTATTTATTTCACCAATTTTTTTGCAAAACTCCAAAAATGCTAATTCAAAAGTATTAATTCCCTGACAAGGAAAATGAAATTAATAGCTAGTTGAGGCACCTTTAGCAATAATAACCTATTTTAAACGATTAGGATATTTGTCAATGAGCTTTTGGCATGAATCTTTAGTGATTTTTGACCATTCTTCAATGGAAAATTGTTCCAGTTCATTCAAATTCCAAGGACTTCTCTTGTGCACTGCCTTTTTCAACTCATACCAAAGATTATCAATCGGATTTAAATCGGGACTTTGACTAGGCCATTCCAGAACCTTGATTTTATTCTTCTTTAACCATTCTTAAGTAGATTTTGATGTGTGCTTTGGATCATTATCATGGTGGAAAGTTAAGTTGTGCTTTAAACAGAGGGTTTCAGATGATTGGCCAATATATTTTGGTATGCTATGGAATCCATTTGACCATGTATTGGAACTAAATTTCCTGTGCCATTAGATGAAAAACAGCCCTATGGAAGGATATTACCCCCTCCATGCTTGACAGTAGGTATGGTGTTCTTTTCTTGGTACGCCTCACCAAACTTTCTCCAAACATAACAACTATCAGCATGACCAAATAGCTAGATTTTTGTTTCATCACTCCACAAAACCTTTGACCAGAACTCATATCATTCAAATGCCATTTTGCAAACTTTAAGCGATTGTCCTTGTGAAGTTTTCTGTATATAAGAAAGCAGTTGAAAAAAATAAAAAAGAGAAACTCTATTAAAAAATCCACCTTCAAATCTTCAAGTTCACCATGCTGTTGTACAGGGTGTATTAAAAGTTCTTGCCCAAGACAAAAGAAACATTAAATCACTGTGGAAAGGACTTTTGAAAATGCAAAAACCCCATGTGTTGCTTCGTCAGGCATCTGCACTGGGGCTAATATATATAAAACCAAAAAAAAATGTAAAGCCCATGGGCCAGTTGCACAAAATGTCTTAAATGTTTTTAAGACCACTTATTGGACTTAGACTTAAAATTAAAGCCCAAAATAAATAAGACCCATTGCACAAAAAGTCTTCATTTGAGCCTGGTCTTAAATGTAAGTCATTTTTTAAGCCTCCCCTTCAATTTTTGAAATTAAAGGGCATTTCGTAGGGAAAGAGTATTTAAGGACAGACATAATCCCTTGGAGAATTTAAATAACATTGCCCCATGGGACAGAAGGGGCATGTGCCCCCCCCCCCCCCCACTTTGAATATGGGGGGGTCAAACTATATATTTTGCCCCCCCAATCTTTAAAATAAAATATAAAAATGGAAAAGTATTCAGAGGATGGGCCACATTTAAAAACAATCACAATAAATTCTCCCTAAACGCATGAACACGTTGGTTTGACCCAAGGTCTGCACCGTGGCCAACGTTAGCTAACAGTGAGAAAAAACGCAGTTAAGTGAATGTGAACTTGGCAGGCAGTCAGGAGTGACTGCATGAAATATTAATATTTAAATACAGGCATATATTTTGTATTTATTACTCGCAAAAATATCTGAAGGAAGAGAGAGTAAAAGACCATTATTAAAAGAATTAAAAATAGGGTAATGTTGCTGCTGGGCCATGAACAAGTTCAGTTCCCACCAAAATCTTTTTATTTTTAACTTAGATTAAGCAGTAGTAACTATATTAAAAAGTGGCATTTTACAATCACACAAGTCTGATTTTACTTAGTGAAAACGTTAGCTACAATTGCTTTTTCATTAAAAACGTGTAACTCAGTTGTTCTTTGCTGATGTTAATGTATAGCTTTCATATTGAAACGTGTGTACTTACTAATAATTTAAACTCACATTTGTTTAATAATAAACATTTAGGTATGTTATGTCCCTGAATGACTAAAAGATGTAGGAATAAATGCTGAAAAGGGCGACTCAATATTTACCAATGTAGCTCATAATCACTAGTGTGGCCGACTGGGGCTGTTACCACATCAGGATGAGTCATGCAATTTTAATATATATATATATATATATATATATATATATATATATATATATATATATATATATTTGTTTTAATTATTTATGTATTTATTCACTTTTGCCAGGTGCCGTGAGATTTTTGGGGGGAGACGGGTCAGGATAGCAGTGATCACATTGGCTGGATATCCCCGTCTCAGCCAGGGAAGCCATGCACTGTAAAATACATTTCCTTAAAAATAGTTCCACCCGCTTGCTTATTATAGTGACTGCTAATCTGATTGGCTGGATATACGTGGGATATACGTTCACCGCTGACTCCACACAGTTTAAAAAAAAAATAAAAAAAAAAATACACAAAGTACAGTATGGATGAGGTTAAATGTGTATGTTTACAATTGTTTCAATGTGATCAAAAGTGCCAAAAGATCGCCTCATTCGAGAGCATTATTAACATGGACCCATTCAGACAGTTGACCAGAAAAGCAATACTGATAAGCGTGGCTTCCAGAGTTCCAATAACTTACTTTAAGAGAACTCAGAAATACTGCACATCGCAAGGAAAGACAAACTAGTCCCGTCATCAGTGTTGCTTTGCCAGCAGTGCCGTTTACTGGATGCTTGATTCTGTGGTCTTCTTTTCCATTTCTTGTCTTTAGGCTACATATTTTTAGATCATTATTGACAATATTTAAAAAAAAAAATGTAATTAAAGACTAAATGCCATGCTAGCTTCTTGTTACCCACTATACGTTTGCCTGCAACTGTAATACAACTGAATGTATTGTTTATTATGTGCTTTCAAAATAGTTAATAGTTTAAAAAAATGGTACATTTTGGAAATAATAGGGTAGGATGGGACAAGATGCAGGTTTATTTTCAATCACTACTGCCTTGCATATGCACAGATGGCAGTAGTTTAAAAATATATTTATTCCTTTGGAAATCGTATGCATTATCGATGTTTCTGACATGGACATTTTGCCCCATCCAACTCGTGAAACTTTGTTCTTATAATTATAGTGTTATTCGACATTGCCACGCTCTAATAAATAAAACTGTTAAACTTTATTTAAACCAGTGATTATAGTTTTCAGTCTGGATAGCTTCTGGAAAAAAATGAAAGAATACACCTTGGTTAATGAATATGCAGAAAGTGGAAGTGCTGTCGGTGCGGCCGAACACAACTGTACTCTTGTTAACCTATGAGCAGCGTATGGTTGATCTGCACTGCCTGTAATATTGTCATGAATCAGCTGTGTGAGGGCTGGCATTAGTGTTTACTTTCCGAAAGTCCCGTAACAGCTAGTTTCTCTGTGATAATTGAGCTCAGCATTGTCTGATGACAAAACGTGAAAAACATTCTCTATCATCCAGCACTACATTTAAAACAAAGCCGAGCAAGGAATATTTTAACTTAACATACATATGTCAATATATCTATCAATAAACAAGCCATATTACATTTTGTGCATGTTATTGTTTGTTTAGCACTTCCCTTTAATAAGCTGCATGTAGGAATTATAGGTACTATACAGCATTGTGCAGATAAGCCACTGGAACCGGTTCTGCCATTTGGTGCTACTTGTGTTTGTACTTAATAAATGCTGAGTTAGTAAATATTCTATATTTTATGTTGAAACACCTGTCCAATTGTGTTTACTATTATAAAAAACGTAACTTGAAAAAGATTGAACAGTAAAATGAGGTCACCGGAGCTTCTTCGCAAAAAAAAAAAAAAATTGCTTTGCTACACTCGGCTGTTCATCTTTACAATATATATATATATATATATATATATATATATATATAGTTCCAGTTCATTCATTCCAGGCCATCTGTATACGTTGAATATATGGACAACTCAGGCGTTATTGCATTATAATCCAGGTCAAACAGTTTTAAATTAAATATCCTTACTCCAATAAAGTAGTCCCATTTATAACTTTGAACTACACACTAAGTTAAGCTGAGTAAATTAATTTTATTGGAACATGCAAAAGAAAGTACATCTGTATTTATGATATTGTGGACATTGCCATTGAAAATATACACCAGGGGGCAGAGTTGAGACAGCATTGAGTTATTTGTTTTCTCTGTCACTGACAGTGCAGACCTGTTTTTTCTTTGTTTTTTTTGCTATCTTCCAGTTCATTTAATTTTTCTTCATCCAAATCGGCATGTCTATTTACTACTTTGCGATTTTTTGCAGGTAATTGGTCACTCAGTTTCATAGTTACAGCTGTACATCTGTAACTGCAAAAGCAAGATGGCTACCGTCCGATACTTTTAAATTCTGTGAAGCAGAGCAGTGATTTAGAATAAGGCTCCAGTATCTAAACCTGTTTAATGATTAATAGTTTTACATTACCATAGCTTGTCTCGTTCGGAACGGGAGGAAGTGCAATCTATAGTGAGGCATTGTACACACCTATTTAATTTTTATGTTTTACTGTACTGCATTACAATAACTTAGTTTATGCTGGCTGTTATATACAGTACATTATTTTACTTTTCATATTGTGCATTGCCAGAGAATAGTGCTGTTTGCATTGAGCATATAATGTATTTCAAGTGGGTTTATTTTTATTTATTATTTTAAGTTACATGTAATAAAATATAAGTGAAAAATAAAGTTACAAATCTGATCAAAACAAGTCATATATACATATACACGTACATATAGACCTATTGTCCTTGTATCCCATTGTATTCCCTCACTCCTGTTATGTGCATGACCTCACACTGGTCCAGAGCCCATGCAATTATGCGGAGTCGACTGTATACTACAGAACTGCTGCAAACACTAACATCATCATACAAACTTAACTTTCAGTGTTTTCTGACTTCCTAAAATTCAAACAAATCAAACTCGACGACGTAAATAAATACGATGTTCACAAACTCAACTGACTCCTCCCAGAATTCTATCCGCAGTGAGAATGTCAGGTTCTATGCCACTAACAAAACTTTAATAACTATGTGCTATGGACTGAAGATTCTTGACTGATTTATAAAACAAATATGGACTGCAGACCTCGGCTCATAGTGGTAAATTAAAGGCCCGCCAGGAAGAACTATAGTTACCTCTAGGGCAGTGGTCCCCAACCTTTACTGTCCCATGGCCAATAATACTGAAAAAGTAACATGCGGGCAACATGTTCCTTGCTCAACCTGAAGAAATATCAGTAGAATGCCAAATACAGGACATATGTCTCAGAAACTACAATATATACAGTAAAACACTAGCTTGCTGTTTTACAATGCACTACTCTACTTGCTTGGCAACTACAAGACTGTGCATTTGTGACTGTTCCTCTAGCAAAAGTATTTAACATTCTGACACACACATCTGTTTTTATATATATATATATACATATGTATAATGTGACTTTGCCACTTGTGTACACTGAATCGGCCAGTACAGCAACTGAAAGATATGTTAGATTGTTCAAATCAGATTTAGATACCACAAAATATATATTAAATGTTGGCACAAGTACTTGAAAACCAGGTAACCTTCAGGTTTTAATCACCCAATTAATTAATTTGACGATATGACAACAATGCAGGTATTGTACAGATATTGTTTCCTAATGAAAATATAAAATACTAGGCCTTTCATTTTTATCAGAAATTAAGGATTGTGAGCACCGTAGTACCTAACAAAATATGTAAACCGCTGAAAAAACATAATTTACCGGTATTGTTTATTTTAGTTTTATTTACACTGTTACTAAAAAAAAAAAAAAAAAAAAACTGTTAGTTGGTAATGCTAAGCAAGATTTCCTGATATGTATTTATATAAAAAAAATCTAACGCTTTTAAATAAATAATCCATATAGAGAATAAGATGCTACTTTAGTAAAACAGATGTATTGTACATTAAAGTTATGATGAATACTCACCTCTAGTGCTATACCTGACACTGCATATCTTCTGCTAGCTTCACAAAGTCTGGTGTGTACTGTGTTATGGCCAGCTTCATGCAGTTATTGAGATGAGTATCAGTCAAGCGTGATCTATACTGTGACTCCTGGTATTTCATTGCAGAAAACGCAGTCTCAAACAAGTATGTGGATCAGAAAAAAACACTCATGCAAAGACAAAGTTCTTTCAAAAGGGGGTACTTCTGTTTCTCCACAAGGGTCCAAAACCCCTTGTCAGATGATCAAGACTTCAGTTCTAAATCATTCTGAAGAGTGATTATTTCCATCTCTGTATCGGCACATATGCTATCCTGGAAGCGGTTTCACTGGTATCGGTGTCATTGAAAGGGTTTTGAAGGTAAATGGCTATGGGTTCCATGTGTCTGAAGTCATCACATTGTCTTTCAAAGTCTTCTTCAATTTTTTCAATGTGTTCAGCATAAATTTCCCTGTTGAAGGGTGGATGTTCTTCCTGCTTCTTCGCTTGGCCTGGAATATGAGTGGAAACTCCCTTCTTGATTTGAGCGCTTCACACTCTCAGCTTGATTCGGAATGCATTCACTGATCCAATCAGCGGTGTCAAATTTTTGTCCTTCCCTTGAAGCTCAAGGTTCACAGTGTTCAGTTTAGAAGTCAAATAATTAAGAAACGCCGAATCGGTGAGCTATTGTTGATTACTGAGCTCCTGGTAGTGTTGATCTCTTTCTTCCAAAAACGGTTTTATTTCTGTAAGGAGTTCCTGGAAATGCTCCAAAACCCCCTTGCTGAGCCATCACACTTCTGAATGCAAGATAAGGTCACTGTCTTGAACAGCCTGTGTTGCAGTGCCCTGGCTCGGATTAAGTTGACAATCTTCACAACCATGCTCATGACATGATGAAAATTGAGCACTTTTGCACACAAAGCCTGCAGATGTATGATGATGTGATATAAAATCGGGGAAGTCAGGGTTTTTGCCCATAGCAATGAAGCCAATCTTCTGTCCTACCATTGCAGGTGCATCATCAGTTGTTACTGACACTATTTTTTGCAGAGGAGCACTGATCTCCTGTAAAGAATGCTTAAAAGCCTGATAAACATCATCACTGCATGTTTTGCCAGTCAATGGTACAACTGCCAGCATGTCTTCTTTCACACTACAATCCTCAAAAACTGCCCTGAAAGAAATGCACAACTGAGCCGTGTCGCATACATCTGTTAATTCGTCTACTTGTAGGCTGAAAAACTTGCAGCGCATCAAATCATGGTAGCATGCAGGTGACATTTTTTGACATTGTTTCCATTCTCCATGTTACCGATTTTGCAGAGAGGTGGACATCTTTAATGGCAGTCATAATTTCAGAAGTTTTTTTTGAAGTCTTGAAACAATGTTTCAGAAGCCGCAAGCATAGCTTCCTTAATGACCTCACCGTCTTCAAATGGTTTCTTGTTCTTTGCAAGTACATGCACGATCTTGAATGATGCAATCGTGGCTGCTTTAGACATGTTTCTAAAAAGAGATTGTTGAGCGATCAAGGCTGCCTTCATCTCTCACTTTTACTTTCCTTAATTAACTATTTGGAGATACTCACTTGCAAATTTCTTGTGGTGTGGTAAAATGTCATTCAACGTTGCATCTCTTCGCCACACTGACATGTCCGTGACAAATTAAGCACACACACTTTTCACTGGAGCTTGTAAAAAATAGTCTTCTTTTCACTTTTCTTTAAAGTTGTATGTGTACATTATTTATTTCTTTTGTGGAGGCCCTGTCTCACGTTCAGACATTAAAATGTTTCTCTCTATAGGAAAATATACTATGACCTTTGAATCCAATAATGCTGGATTGCATAAATTGCCTGTCCCTCAAATTGCTGGTACTGTGTAATGGGCGGGGAGGAAGGTAGTTCACAAGGGATTAAAGGGTATGATTCATAATTTTTGTGTATATATATATATATATATATATATATATATATATATATATATATATATATATACAGCTCTGGAAAAAATTAAGAGACCACTGCAAAATTATCAGTTTCTCTGGTGTCTCGCACCCACTGTGAAATGTGGTGGAGGATCGGTGATGATCTGGGGGTGCATGAATCAAGCCAAGTACAAGGTTGTCCTGGAAGAAAACTTGCTTCCTTCTGCTCTGACAATGTTCCCCAACTCTGAGGATTGGTTTTTCCAGCAGGACAATGCTCCATGCCACACACGCAGATCAATCAAGGTGTGGATGGAGGACCACCAGATCAAGACCCTGTCATGGCCAGCCCAATCTCCAGACCTGAACCCCATTGAAAACCTCTGGAATGTGATCAAGAGGAAGATGGATGGTCAAAGGCCATCAAACAAAGCCGAGCTGCTTGATTTTTTGCGCCAGGCGTGGCATAAAGTCACCCAACATCAATGTGAAAGACTGGTGGAGAGCATGCCAAGACGCATGAAAGCTGTGCTTGAAAATCAGGGTTATTCCACTAAATATTGATTTCTGAACTCTTCCTAAGTTAAAACATTAGTATTGTGTTGTTTAAAAATGAATATGAACTTATTTCCTTTGCATTATTCGAGGTCTGACAACACTGCATCTTTTTTGTTATTTTGACCAGTTGTCATTTTCTGCAAATAAATGCTCTAAATGACAATATTTTTATTTGGAATTTGGGAGAAATGTTGTCAGTAGTTTATAGAATAAAACAAAAATGTTCATTTTACCCAAACACATACCTATAAATAGTAAAACCAGAGAAACTGATAATTTTGCAGTGGTCTCTTAATTTTTTCCAGAGCTGTATATATATAAGCCCATGTTGAACGCATAGGGCTTGATCTTCCATTGTGGGCTATTACTCATGTAAGGCATTTATTATGCCTGCTACTTGCCCATAGGGGTAAATATAGATCATGGAGTTATATTAAATAATAATAGTAATTTGGTGAAAATGCCATTGATTTAAAACATGATACATAATAAAAGTTAAATAAATATTTAGCAACAGAAGACCAACATCTTTTCCAATGAGATCCTCCTGGTTTTCCACTATACCCCAAGGAGCGATGCCGATGGTGCAGATCTTCCCTCTTGATTTTGATGCATGGTCTTTTAATGCATCCCCAACATGGTGAATCACTCCTGTAATAAAACCAAATTAACTGATTATTTCACACAGCTCTATTAGACATAATCAGAATGTAGGCATGCTCTTCACATGTGAATTGGATCAAACAAATTATTTCTGGTGGGTCAATAATACAATGTTGCCATCACTTATTTATTTGATCTAGATATTATACTAACTAACCACATACTGTTGCATTATAACTACATCATACATGTAATATTTCGCACATATATTATTTATAAATACAAAGTTCAATAAATAGCATTTATATTTTTATTTTATGATAAGAAAATGTGTTAACCAGCCTCCTCTGTTTTTGGCCAGGCAGAGGGCTCAGAGTCCCCCTATACCCGCAGCAGCAGTAGAATTGTATTATTGTATTCTGACTGAATACAATGCACTTTTCATATTATTATTATTATTATTATTATTATTATTATTATTATTATTATTATGCTTCCAAGCCGTAGGCTTTTTTTTTTCTGCCAAAACATGCTCAAAAACTCACGAAATTCGGTACACTGGCAGATGTGCCTATGGATGATAGTCGGTGATATTCAGCAAATTTGCGCAAGTCACATGGTTCGGCAGCCATATTGGATTTTGCAGAATTTGTTAAAACGCCTATGTATCGGAAACCGCTTACTGCAAAGTTCTGAAAATTGCTATACATGTTGAGGGATAGTCCATGATTAACTGTTGTTAATATGAAGCTGATTGGTTCTGTGGTTAAATAAATGACCAACAAAATAATTATATTAGGGTGACTGTGACAGGTAATAAACTTAAAACACAAAAAAAACGGCATGAGGGCCAAAACAATCAAACACTAAATAATCAAAAACACCAAACAAATACTGTGCATGCAGGTAGCAGTTGTTTTCTATAATTACTTTTGACCACAACAATATGCCGTCTCCGGTCTCTCTCTCCCTGCACAGCCCAAACCTCCTTTTTTATAGATGTGTCTGCCTTCAGATTAGCACTCAATTATCCAATCTGAAGACAGACACATTCTGCACAAGGTTAACTAAAACACAAGACAGGGTTTTCGCCTTCATACATTTATACCATAATAATACAAAAATAAAATGCACCTATACATAGGGGTGGGATGTACCCTGTCACAGTGACCAGACATCCCGGTTTCCATCAAAGGTCCGGTGTCCCACCATTTTGCTCAAAATCTTTAAAAAGTCTTGGTTTTCAGCCACTTCATATAGCGCGACACACTAAAGACTTTTTGTCAAAATAATGTAAACAACGGCTTTTAGTTCATGGCACCTGCAGTGAAAACAAAATAAAATAAAAAAACAAGGCACTAGTATAATCAAGAAAATTATTTTTATAAAGTGATTAACACAGGCGTGCGTGCGTATTCCTCAGTAAATAACCATTAAAATAGCCAATATTTAAATTGTTTAATTAGTCTTATCAATTATTTAACAATGTGTCCCGGTTTTGAACTTTTGAAAATCTGGTCACCCTAATTATAAACCGTACAGGCGAAAAGAAAGTGAAAGAGGTTATCTGAGCAGGGGAAAATAAACTGCTGCTGAAGGGCTAAAATAATATAAATATCAGACCTCCAACAAACACAAAAAGAAAACAACACCAACAACTAGATTTGTTCCCAGAGAAAAGAAGTGGTATCATAATATGAAACTTTGAAAATATATCTCACTTTACAGAGGCTCCCGGTGTCACAATGCAATAGGCATACAGGCGTGCAGTGTCTTCTGGGAATAGTAGTTTATCTGGTACACACTGAAAGGTGTTTTCAATCATGTCAGCCACTTGATGGACTTCGTATTTAACTTTGTGTCAAGAGTGTTCCTACCATTTTTTGTTTTTTTTTGTCTTTTTAAAATCTCCTTGAGATAATTGAATGCGAAACTGAATGATGCAATTTCCATTTTTCAACAATTTACTCATAATTGAGCATACTCAGTAGCAGGGCTTCAGCAGGGGACGGGAGGGTATGAGTTGCTCCTCCAATTAAAACCAGGGATCAGACCACATCATCTGCCATTGCTAGTACTGGACAGTGCAGATAGGCGTTTATAATGGAGGCTTGTCTCATCTGAGGCAAAAACTCTTTGGGATCCTCCAATAAAAACCTGTGCTCAAATCACATCATCTGCTACTGCTAGTATTGTGGTTAATACCAGATAGGGGTTTATAACGGAGACTTGTCTCTGAGGGAAAAAAGAAAACCTCTCTGGGATACAGAATTGTTGTTAATATAGGAATTTTGACTCTAGGGTTTAGGTTAAAATGTCATTTTTTCTTAAATTAATTTTATTTTGTTTCATTGAATAATATAATATGATAATGCTACACAACAATATATATATATATATATATATATATATATATATATATATATATATACTTGTAGTCGAGTCTGAGTCCTTGAAACAAACTCAAATCAATTTTCATTAAACTGGTGGTAGTAGTGGGGGAACTGTCAGATTTTGGTACATGTGTAATCAATTTCGATCTGATGGGTGTTTTCCTATTGTCAAAAAGAGGTTATTTACCATTAATTATAAATTACTTTTTTGCAAACTTAAACTGGAAACAGACAATCAATTTCTCTAAAAGGAAAAAAAACAATTCATGATAAGTCCACCGCAAAGTTGCACAAGTAACAAAAAAAAATTCAAGACCCAATGTATTGCATATGATAAATATTTGCATATTATTTTCATAATGGTGGAAAAATATGATAAATTACATTGAAAATGACATATGATAAATTAAATTTAAACAGATGTAAATGACTGAAAAACAACATAACATACCAGATTTGAATGGCGCTTCCCTGCTTACTTAGCGGAAGTTATTTAGGCATGTGAAAACAAGCGCAGTGCGCGGAGTACCACTTTTTAATGCATACTTGAAAATAACACTACACCGGTGTGACAGAAATACAATGATTCTTGGTTGTAAATCTCCCTCCCGACCTGTGAGGGCGCTAAGCAGGGAGAACAGAGTTCTTTGGACAGGCTGGTCTGATAGTTCTTTCCCAGGGTCGGGAAGTCGTCCAGTCTGGATGAAGGCGAGACTCCGTTGCAAGAACGCATTGACCCGGAAGGGAAACGATGTGGCAGCCGCAGATTGGAGAGGTGGTTGCACTCGTTTACCAAGGGGTCATGTGTGACGGCATAAAAATCGTAATCTTTTCCTTCGCTTTGGTTTAAATGTGAGTAGAACCGAGAAGGACAGTGAAATAATACGGGAACTGAAACCGTGAGTGTTGTGTTTTGTTTGTTTATAATTGTCTTGTCTTGTCTTGTACGTTAGACAGCTAACACAGTTCCGGAGTTGTCGCCAAGGGCCACCACTAACCGGACAACACTGCACCATTGTTAAAAATATAAACCTGTATCACCCACCACGAGCACTACTGCACGCATCCAGGACTGGTGACCGTGTCTGTATTATTGTGGGGCGGATATCGTTTATTATTTGGGACTGTCTGTTCTTGTTATATACCCCGTGCTGTACACATTGGTGTGTGTTGCCGGGGAATTATTGTCTGGTCGCCAGACCTGAAATCTGCAAAATAAAACATTTCCAAACCGGATTACAATTATCTCTGTCTGCTTCTTTCACGCACTGCATCACTCCTGCACCTGCTCCCACTCAGCCACTTTGTCACAACCGGTAAGAAATTAAAGTTACTTTCACCTCATTGCCAGAACTATATATATATATACTAAAATATTGTGTTAAATATTGAATTTAGTATTATTTTTTATTTGTTTTGCAAAACAGAAACGTTATGTTTCACTTTCATTGCATTTGCACTTTTATTAAGTCTGTAATACAATGATGCATTTACGAGATTGTGCTTCAATTCATTTGATTTCAGATAATGTATTTTTTATCTTTTCTCTTTTACACAAAAACATATTATATTTATGTATTTCCCTTTTGTGTAAGTTCATAATGTAATAAAAACATGAAGTTAACACAGACAGATTTCTAGGTTGACGCTGCACATCATATTGTTAATGTGTTTTTCCGCATCCATAATAAATTTCATTTTGGTAAATTAATTGGTATTAAGTTATTCTGTCAATCTTTTTTTGCTATCAGTCAGCCTTTCTGTCATATCAGTCTGATATATCTGCCTGTTTGACGATAGGGAATTTGAGATTTGAGATTTTAGTTTTACACTGAATTTGCCAGGTGAATTCATTGGTTGCTTGCAAACAGTGATGACGTGTGCTGGGAACGAGTGGAGATTAGAAACAAAGCACAGAATATTTAATCACACAGCGACTTTCTGATATTAAGAAACTTTAAAAGTATGATTGTAACTTATATGATTATTCTTTTTTCATTCATTTTTGTTATTAAGGTGAGCAATGTTCTATTGTTTTCAGTGCAAACAAATAAATTATATTCCAGAGATTCAAGGAGCTCAGCCAAATCAAATTGCGTATTTTTCAAGAATGCAGTTTTATAAATGTATTTCTACAGTCAAGGTTTTCAATTCATTTTAAAGTATGTGGCACTTCTAAGGTAGTAGGGGCACCCATCTCATCGAGACGCGTAGCGCCAAGGGGGGAGTGTGCGGGAGGGATTAAAATGGTGCATTCTGCCGCATTTTTGCATGGTTTAAGCATGTGCTAGACTAGTAGTGTCTGACAAAGTACTCCACTTGTGCAATGAAGGAGCTTTATTTCAGCACTACTCACAGCAAGACAAGGCAACAAGAAGAATCATGGACTTTGAGCATCAAGGCCCCTGCAACACAAGACACTGAAAATGTGTGTGGAATTGGTGACCACACCTTTGATTTTGTCCACTGCTGCGTACTAAACCTGAGGATCAGCTGATCCCCAACTCGTTTGTTCGTTGCAACTGGAACTAACTAAATCTGCAGCTGGGAATGATCCTCAGGAAAGTACTGTACTAGCTAGTCCGCAACTGAGTATGCTTGATGCATACTAACTCTGAATGTACATTGCAATTGACCCATTATGTAAGTCAATATTTATTTACGTATGCTGTATCAACTATATTTAAACAACATATATTAAGTTGTATTTATTTACTTATCAGCTATATTTAAACAAAATATATAAAGTCGTACTTACTATCCAACCTTGCTTCACTTAATTTCTTGATTGATTCATATATTAAATATGTACTGCAGACTCAGCCATAGTGGAAAATTAAACGCCTATCGGGAAGACTATTGTTACCTCCAGGGTGCAATGCCCTCGGCCTGCGGCCTCGGATCAATAATTTTCTACTTTAACCCTCCTCTCCAGTCCATATTTACTACATATATATATATATATATATATATATATATATATATATATATATATATATATATATATATATATATATTGTGACAAAGTGAACTGTAAAATATATGGGAAAGTGGTGGTGGGTGTGTATATTGGTCCAAGAGTGACGAGGAGCCTGTATCCTCTCCACTGAATTTGGGTCACACAAGTAAATTGTAGTCTTTGACGGCCAATGTCAGAAAAGACTACAATTCCCAGAGTTCCACAGGGTGACCATTTTGAGAGAAAGGTTAAAAGATAACTAAAAGGTTTAGTTAGTACTCCTTACTAAAGAGCTAGGTTTTTGTTTGGTTTATTTTGTTTACGTTATTGATATTTGATTTGTGTGACTCTGGATAAAGAGAACACCATAATGAGAAAATAAACATACAGGCACCACCCTGTTACCAATAAAATACTGTTGTCCAGAGTGCTTGGTTTCCGTCAGACTGTGTTCAAGACCCGAAAGAATCGTGACAAAACACCCCAATCTGTCACAATATATATATATATCACAATATATATATATATATCCTCTCGCAGCAAAAAAGTAAATACATTAGGAAAGATAAGCATGTAATAGACCTAATATTTACTTAGTTATAAAACGAATGCTGAATAAGATGTCTGTGCTATAAAGTGCCAGCGCAGCTTTTCTTCAGTTCAAAAGGGAGAGACAGAAATGGAAGTTAGACTGAGAAGTTGTTTACAGTTTGAACAACACCGGTACTGTATTTACTGTAGAAATATTGCATTAATCGCTAGTATAGGGAATTGGGGGACATGCTGTAGGAGCAGAGCTGTAGCGCTGCTCTCTCGACAGACGTGGCATGTTGTTTTTTTTCTGTGATTTTCTTTATTGCTTTTATTCACGCTTGCAATTCAACAGCTGACATCACTCCATATCCAGTGTCCATTCAACTGTCTCACTAATCAGGTGATTAAGTGCATATGCTTCAGTCATAATCACTCAAGCGTGTCATGGTCAAAACATTTCGTCAATGTCCATCATTTATATACCTTTTTTTTCAAGTCATACAAAGAGCATTTCAAGTGGAGCGATAAAGTGGAGCGAAAAAGTGGAGCGAAGCGATCAAAAAAGGTGCCAAGTTAGAAGCAAGAATTGTGTGAATCTTGGCCCCCAGCACCTTTCCAATTGTGCCTATTTGCTTGATGCTTGACAAGATTGGCTTAATTGCTTCTCCTAACTTGGACTTTTGTGTTTGATCACCCCTTTAAACGGCTGTTGCGTTTTTCTAACTTGTTTTTTTACATTGTTATAGATATCACTTCTTTTTTTACTTCATCAAATAATGAATAAAGCGAGGGAAAGATATTCGAGAATGTGTATGGTAAATAGACAGACAGACATTACAAGAGAGTAATAAGTAGAGTAATATAAGAGACATGAGAAAAGATTTGAAAGTAAAATAATGGTAGAAGGGGCTTTTGGACAGTATTGAAAGTGTAAACATTGTATTATTATAGTTGCATGAGTGGTGACAACAATATGTCTATTTTGGTAGGTATTGACATTTATGTAGGTACAAAACTACAATGTTATGAATGGTTCAAAAGGTAGATATGCATGTCCATGCTAAAGGGTAGTATACTAAAACATTATTCATCTTGATATAGTGGTGTTATGAACTTAGGCTAAGGCACTTGTAAACCATTAGATCTCTTCATAAAAGGCCACATACATTTCGTTTGCATTTCTTGACCATGGTTTGACTTCAATAAGTGCATCATTTGCATGCACCCATTTTCCAGTAGCACCCACAGCAAGAACAGACACATAGTGTCCTGAAGTAACACCCTGTCCTTGGTGTATGATAATGGAAGCTAATTGGTAATTCCTGTTGTCCACAGTAATTGTGCTCTTCTGCACAGCAGTAAACTTAGCATTGTGTCACTTTGTAACGGTCCCGTCTGGTTTGGTTTCCCAAAGCATAAGCTGGACTGCAATCAGTCTTCCTGCTGATTGAATAAGTTAACGTTTCATGATTGGTGAAGTTTTGCATTGCCTACATTTGCTACCAGGAATCATTGCCCATTTGTCATTTCTATTAATTAGTTCTTCCAAACACATGGAATCTGTACCGGCAGGTACATGTAGAGGATAAACATGCAACACCTCTCGGTTTGATGAGCAGTAGTTACATCTAGTACATAGAATGTCATGAAATTGAAGAAGGGATCTATGAAAAAGACCTAGGAGTTTATGTTGACTCAGAAATGTCTTCTAGACATTGTGGGGAAGCTATAAAAAAGGCCAACAAGATGCTCGGATATATTGTGAGAAGTGTTGAATTTAAATCAAGGGAAGTAATGTTAAAACTTTACAATACATTAGTAAGACCTCACCTAGAATATTGTGTTCAATTCTGGTCACCTCATTACAAAAAGGATATTGCTGCTCTAGAAAGAATGCAAAGAAGAGCAACCAGAATTATCCCGGGTTTAAAAGGCATGTCGGTGCAGACAGGCTAAAAGAATTGAATCTATTCAGTCTTGAACAAAGAAGACTACGCAGTGATCTGATTCAAGCATTCAAAATCCTAGAAGGTATAGACAATGTCGACCCAGGGGACTTTTTTGACCTGAAAAAATAAACAAGGACCAGGGGTCACAAATGGAGATTAGATAAAGGGGCATTCAGAACAGAAAATAGGAGGCACTTTTTTACACAGAGAATTGTGAGGGTCTGGAACCAACTCCCCAGTAATGTTGTTGAAGCTGACACCCTGGGATCCTTCAAGAAGCTACCAAACTAAATACAAATGCAAATATGTGACAAATGCTAAATGGACTTAAAATACTTTCCCATAGAGCAAATGTTAATTTATTAACATGAATTTGGCAGAGGCCTTTATCCAAGGTGCCATACAAGGAAAGCAGTTTATATAATAACAACATAAACACAGTAATCACGTAGTTCATAATAATTAACAGGTATGTATCAATATAGGAAGCAAGTTACATAAAACAGTGTTTCCCAATCTTGGTCCTGAGGACCTAGTGTTTGCTGATTTGCGTTCCAACTGAGCTTTAAATTACGAATTGAACCCTCAATTGAATGAATAAAATGTCTTATCAGAGCATTTTAATTATTTGTAGAAATGGCTGGCTGCACAGGCCTCAATTAGCACTAATTTAGGACTACCTAATGTTAACTCAGGTAAGGTAGTCCAAGATTAGTGCAGATCAGGGTTTGTGAAAGTTGAATAAGTAGCCTTGCATTTAACGGGTTAAATTACGTTGGGCCACCAATTTCTCTGCCGGTACCTGGCGAGGGGCACCCCCTATGTAAGCTACACCTGTATTTAGCACGGCCCAACGTGGTTTACTGGGGCAGAACAGCAAGTACACTTGCTATATATGCCAATCGCTCAGGTTCTTATTCGCTCTTTATATATCTACGTTGAATAAGTAGCCTTGCATTGAACAAGTTAAATCACATTGGGCCACTGATTTATCTGCAGGTACCCAGCGAGGGACACCCCCTCTGTAAGCTACACCTGTATTTAGCCTGGCCCAACGTGGTTTACTGGGGCAGAACAGGGGGCAAACATGCCATATATGCCAATTGCACAGCTTCTTTGCTGGAAAAAGCCTTGCATTTAAAGGGTTAAATCACTTTGGGCCGCCGATTTCTCTGCAGGTACCTGAAGAGGGGCAACCCCTCTGCAAACCCCACTTGTATTTAGCCCGGCCCAGTGTGGTTTACTGGGTTAGAACAGTGGGTAAAATATGCTATTATAGTCCATATGCTGTGTGTGTGTGTGTGTATTCACACACAGCATATTAACTACTTTTCAAAGCAAGAGTTGCAGAAGCACATAAAACTGGCAGGCCTCCTTCTGCCATTTTCTCACTGGACTACAAAAATCACCCCGTGTATGGTGGTTTACACCAGCAGCAACTGCACGCTCGATAATTTCATATCGAATTATATAAACCTCACCCCACATGTTAATCTCAGCGGCAATTTCTTCAATTGCCTTGCACCTTTCATTTTTATCATGATACTCTTTCTTTTTCGTATTATATAAACATATTTCTCATAGAGATCTATCAATTTCTCAATGCACACCCATTGTCATGTAACTACAGACACCATTTCTCCAAGTTGTTTGAATAACTTTTACCACGTGACATCAACAGCCGCGCTTATTGCTGAAAAAAACCCATATCAAATCCTGTTTGGATTTTGCCAAAAGGCATGTAGGAGACACAGCAAACACGTGGAAAAAGGTTCTCTGGTCTGATGAGACCAAAATTGAACTTTTTGGTCTTAGTGCAAAACGCTATGTGTGGTGCAAAGCCAACACTGCTCATCACCCTGAGAACACCATCCCCACGGTGAAGCATGGTGGTGGCAGCATCATGTTATGGGGATGCTTTTCATCGGCAGGGACTGGGACACTGGTCAGGATTGAGGGCAAGATGGATGGAGCCAAATACAGGGAAATTCTAGAGGAAAACCTGTTTCAGGCTGCAAGAGATCTGGGACTGGGGCGGAGGTTCACCTTCCAGCAGGAAAATGACCCTAAACACACAGCCAAAGCTACACTGGAGTGGTTTAAAAACAAGAACCAATTGAGAATCTGTGGCAAGACTTGAAAATTGCTGTTCACCAACGGTCCCCATCCAACTTGACAGAGCTTGAGCAATTTTGCCAAGAAGAATGGGCAAAAATTGGAGGATCCAGATGTGCAAAGCTGGTAGAGACTTACCCAGAAAGACTCACAGCTGTAATTGCTGCCAAAGGTGCTTCTACCTACCAAGTATTGACTCAGGGGGGTGAATACTAATACAACCAACAAATGTATTTTTTTTTGTTTAATTAACTTTTGTGTCACAATAAAAAATATTTTGCACCTTCAAAGTGTTAAGTATGTTGTGTAAATCAAATGGTAAAAATCCCAATTAAATCAATTTTAATTCCAGGTTGTAACACTACAAAATGTGGAAAAGTCAAAGGGGGGTGAATACTTATGCAAAGACAGTGATATATTTAAATCACTGTCTTTATAGGTGTGTATGATTTGTTAGTTACCGAAATCTCAGTCAACAACTGAAGACATAAGGGGACTAATTTCGTACTATTTAATTCGCACCAATGAAACATAACCTGGTTAAATAGAATAAAAAGTAAAAGTAAAAAGAATAAAAAATGGAATGGGTGCAATTACACTGAGCGCGGCACGGCGGAAAACCAAAACCACGCGGGATAGAAACCAGAGCAATTTTTTGATAATACCGCGTGGCAAATTTCCATCTAGACCAATCAACTGAAGTGTTGTTGTGGGACGTTATCTGCACTATGTACAGTGAGAGCTGGTTAACGAAAGACTGGTTTTCAGGGTGCAAAAATGCCCTCAACTGTATGATACGTTCAGTCCAGATTATAAGGATACGCTAAAGAAGCAAGACACCTGGGACAACATAGCGGCCAAACTGGACATGTCAAGTAATAATATTTGCATTTGAAGAACAACAGAAAACATACACTATATTGTCATTAAACTCTTGGATTCGCCATGCCAGGTAAACAGTTCAGTCATGCAATACACACTATTTTTATATGGTGCAGAATAATATTGTTTGGTTCAGATGTGAGTTAAAAAAAAAAATGATATAATGTCATTATAATATAATGTATATATAATATATAAAGTTTAGTAATATAAATATAGTGGTCACTCTGGAGAATGCTACACAGGTTTAACACTGCATGTTTTTTTTTTGTTTTTTTTTTAAACAAAGACACATACACAAATATAGCATATACACATATATTTAACTTTTTTTTCTTGACATCCTTCATCAAATTCATTTTTTCTCAACATTAACATGTGATAATGCATTTACATATACCGCAAGGTTTCCCACTGCCAGTGCAATATGAAAAGCCGCACGGTTCACCGCTTTCCGCCAACGCTTCCAGTGTAATTAGACCTTAAGACCATTTTGCTACCTACTTTCCAGGTAAGTAGCAAATCCTCACTACTGCCTTAAAAAGTTAACTTCTAGCCCTGATAATATATATTTTTTGTTGCGACTTTCTGTTATATGGAATGCACATAAAAGTGAAGCAAATCTGTGAGTTTTTTTCACCTTCATTTTAGAATGCCATTTCCATGTTTGTTTTATTTTTATAACAAGGATGATCAATACTTGAAGATAATATCCTTAAGGAATAGAAAGAAGACAAGCATTGAATTGACAACAGAAATAAAAGAAGGTACAGGTATCGTTGTCCATCCATCAACAGTCCAAAGCACCTTTGACCATTGTTCCATAGTCCAATTTCGGTGTTCTTGTGCATATTTTAGCCTTTTAGTCTTGTTCCCCTTTCATAACAGAGGTATTCTTACTGCAACACATCCTTTAAGGCCTGATTTTAAGAGTGACCTTTGTACTGTTGACTTGATGGACAACGACACCTGTGCCTTCTACCAGCTCAGTTGTCAATTCAACGCTTGTCTTCTTTCTATTCCTTAAGGATATTATCTTCAAGTATTGCTCAGCTTTTTTGGTCTTCCAGTCCTGGGTTTGTCAATTACAGATGATGTTTCTCTGTACTTGTTGATTATGCTTCAGATACCACACCTTGAAAATCGAGTGATGTGAGCTATTTCGCTCAATGTGTTTTTTTCAAGTCAAAGTTGTTATAATAGTAGAAAACACTAGTGGAGGCTTTGAGTAAATTGTTGATGCTCATAATGCATCGGAGTAGAAGAATGTAACATGTCTAAGACTTTTTTCACAGTAGTGTATATATATATATAAAGTGTAAGGGTGCCACCACGCCACTTAGGGTAGGCAGAGGAGAAAGGGGGAATCTGGTTGGTTGGTCCAGGTTGAGTGGGTGGGAGCAGTGGGTGGATATAAATACCACCTGTGCGGGAATGAAAGAGAGAGGGGGCTGCAGGTTCGAGTGGTGAGCAGATGAATGCGTTGAGATGTGACAATTACAGTGAAAGAGGGCCTGCGAGAGAGTGTGTGAGAAAGAAACCTGGGAGGGATGTAGAACGAGAGCCTTAGAGAGGGAGCGAGTGCCTGAGAAAGGGAAAGGTGGGAGTCAGTGAGTGAAGGAAAGATGGTGTGGTCTTGGCCCGAACAGGGACCGTGTTAATTCATCCGATAAATTGGATATCCATTGCACCTGGCAACGCCGTCTGCTGCTTTATCCTCCAAGGACACTGGTCATTACAATATATATATATTTTACTTTGCAATTTTGAGGAGGCACTGCAGACTTGCCTCCTCTGAGGAGGCTCCACTGTTACATACGCTATTTAACCCTTTGAGTAATACGAATGTACCGGTACGTTCTGCAACTTCAAATTTGAATTACTGAGCCTACAAAACCCCTGATCACATAATATTGTAACACTAGGTTTCTGTAACACCTTTTATTGGTCTCTTGCGCCCTCTGACAGATACTGACTGAATTACATATAATTATCCCAGTCACAAAAATGTCAACAGTGTTTGTAAACCGGCGAAAATCGCTCAGTGAGAAAGAAGTATTAGTAATAATACTGAATTCAGATTCCCGATTTAAATTCAAATACATAAAATTCTTCCACTGAATCGGATGTCAGCGAGTGTGTCAGTGAAGACATACGTGAAGAATATTTACCATCAACATCAAGTGACAACGAAGAGGTGGTGCCAACTCTGTGTGTTGCTCCATGCTTCAAGGAGTATCATACACTGAAGCATTAGACACTCTCACTCCATCCGCCCCCACAACCTGTTTACCCGGATATGATTTATTCATATCTCTCTCTCTCCTCGCCTTTTTTTTTTGTTAGGATGTGTTGTTGTGGTTATTCCACCCCGTTGTTTATTGTTTATTGCCTACATGTTATTTTTTAGTCAAAACCTTTCCCTATGACTAAATAAATATATATATTTATTTGTTTTACTTATTTACGGTGAAAATTATTTGTCTGTATTTCGTCAGTATTCATTACATAGATACAAACGTATAGCTTTCAGCTTGTTTGTACGCTGTACTCGTAATAGTCAAGCGCATGTAGAAGACAGAAAAAAAACTCCCTCCCGTAGGACCGGCAGTGCATTTTAGAACTCACTACTCAAAGGGTTAAAGGGCTTATATTGAAATTATTATCCCTTTAATGCATTTAATATTGAAAATAGCTGAACGTTTTGGACACATAAATATATTTTTCATGGTATTTTCAATGTTCTTCCATTGCTTTATATGAATGGAGTTTAAATACAATTGTGCCATTACGTTTCATCACATTGAATAATAAATTAGGATCTCTACAGATTAATGTAATAAATAAATAGTGAAACTATAAACAAGCAAGCAACAATGTTATCCAATTGCAAGCAGGCACATGTTTCAGTATGATGAACAATGCTGGCACAGCCCTAGTAGTGGAGGCAACTAATGAGCACTCAGTTAGAACAGCATGTGTCAGGTTCTATTTTCTAAGATGAAGACCAAAACTGCATGGCTGGGTCCAACCAGTTTAGAATTTGATACCTCAATGGCATGGCCGTAACTAGCTATAAGGACACAGAGGTCGTGTTCTCAGTTGTTTTTTTGCATCATAAATGCTGATGCTCATGTAAAAATGTTGGTAAAGTACAAAAGACTCCTTAATTTTCTCTGTTGTTTTGCCATGTACATAGATTTGGAAGTTGAATAGTGAATACCAAGCAGTCATATAAATACTGCTATAGCTTGAAACCTAAGTTTGACCTCAGTAGAATGTAGGCTCTGTTTATGGCCCTGCTCAATGGATTACAGAGAACTCCCTCTTGTTCCATGCCGGCTTACTTACATACCTGTGTTCACTCCTCCAGTGAAGATCCAAGCCCCTGTTGTCATAGCTGCTTTAATCAAGCCTTTTCCAAAGACCTGCTTGAGTTTTGGCTGGAGTTCAAAGTTCTGCAGGCCCCCATGGACTGAGATCAGAAGTTTGGGAAGATCTAGCTGCCACTCTTTTGTCATCAGATGCAATAGGAGATCAGGCTTCGTATCATAGGAAACACGGACATACTACAGGGGGAAATAAAATCCCACATTCACATTCATCCATGTTACATTGACTAGAACCAAAGCACAGGACATGATGGCTGCTGGGAAACTTTAGATTAATAAAACAAAAACTATTTATGTAACACTTCCAAAGTCCTAAACATTATCTCAGACTCAGTGTAGTCTAGACCACTTGGACAAAAATGCTAACTCATTTAGGCATGTGCACAGAAAGTTTACTACGATTCTGTTTGGTTTGGGGTTTATGTCCCCTTTGACTATAGGACAAGAAGTGCTAAATTTACCATAGCTTTATTTGAGTGCCCCCCTCCTTGGAATTCAATGGTTCCAAAAGCATCCGTAGGGCTGAGCTGCGTGTGCTTGCTAATTGACCACTTCTCTGACTGATTGTCACTGTTCTCATTCTGACTGGTTGAGATGCTTGGAGGCAGTCCAACATGTTGACCTATGAGACGTCCACAGCAGCACCTACAGCAAAGAGAAACAGTTGTTAACACTTCTTACAGTTAACCTGACACCTATGCAGGGGCATATAGCGTACATTGAGGTGGCCGTCTCTGTAAAAATCGGCTCGTACATTTTTGAAAGAAAAAAAAGTACAAAAACATATATATATTATGTAAATGTGCCCACTTTCATTTTTAAGAGTGGCTTAGTTGACAGTTTTTAATATTATTTTTAAAAATATATATATATACAGTGCCTTGCGAAAGTATTCGGCCCCCTTGAACTTTGCGACCTTTTGCCACATTTCAGGCTTCAAACATAAAGATATGAAACTGTAATTTTTTGTGAAGAATCAACAACAAGTGGGACACAATCATGAAGTGGAACGAAATTTATTGGATATTTCAAACTTTTTTAACAAATAAAAAACTGAAAAATTGGGCGTGCAAAATTATTCAGCCCCTTTACTTTCAGTGCAGCAAACTCTCTCCAGAAGTTCAGTGAGGATCTCTGAATGATCCAATGTTGACCTGAATGACTAATGATGATAAATAGAATCCACCTGTGTGTAATCAAGTCTCCGTATAAATGCACCTGCACTGTGATAGTCTCAGAGGTCCGTTTAAAGCGCAGAGAGCATCATGAAGAACAAGGAACACACCAGGCAGGTCCGAGATACTGTTGTGGAGAAGTTTAAAGCCGGATTTGGATACAAAAAGATTTCCCAAGCTTTAAACATCCCAAGGAGCACTGTGCAAGCGATAATATTGAAATGGAAGGAGTATCAGACCACTGCAAATCTACCAAGACCTGGCCGTCCCTCTAAACTTTCAGCTCATACAAGGAGAAGACTGATCAGAGATGCAGCCAAGAGGCCCATGATCACTCTGGATGAACTGCAGAGATCTACAGCTGAGGTGGGAGACTCTGTCCATAGGACAACAATCAGTCGTATACTGCACAAATCTGGCCTTTATGGAAGAGTGGCAAGAAGAAAGCCATTTCTTAAAGATATCCATAAAAAGTGTCGTTTACAGTTTGCCACAAGCCACCTGGGAGACACACCAAACATGTGGAAGAAGGTGCTCTGGTCAGATGAAACCAAAATCGAACTTTTTGGCAACAATGCAAAACGTTATGTTTGGCGTAAAAGCAACACAGCTCATCACCCTGAACACACCATCCCCACTGTCAAACATGGTGGTGGCAGCATCATGGTTTGGGCCTGCTTTTCTTCAGCAGGGACAGGGAAGATGGTTAAAAAAGATGGATGGAGCCAAATACAGGACCATTCTGGAAGAAAACCTGATGGAGTCTGCAAAAGACCTGAGACTGGGACGGAGATTTGTCTTCCAACAAGACAATGATCCAAAACATAAAGCAAAATCTACAATGGAATGGTTCACAAATAAACATATCCAGGTGTTAGAATGGCCAAGTCAAAGTCCAGACCTGAATCCAATCGAGAATCTGTGGAAAGAACTGAAAACTGCTGTTCACAAATGCTCTCCATCCAACCTCACTGAGCTCGAGCTGTTTTGCAAGGAGGAATGGGCAAAAATTTCAGTCTCTCGATGTGCAGAACTGATAGAGACATACCCCAAGCGACTTACAGCTGTAATCGCAGCAAAAGGTGGCGCTACAAAGTATTAACTTAAGGGGGCTGAATAATTTTGCACAGAGATTCAGAGATCCTCACTGAACTTCTGGAGAGAGTTTGCTGCACTGAAAGTAAAGGGGCTGAATAATTTTGCACGCCCAATTTTTCAGTTTTTTATTTGTTAAAAAAGTTTGAAATATCCAATAAATTTCGTTCCACTTCATGATTGTGTCCCACTTGTTGTTGATTCTTCACAAAAAATTACAGTTTCATATCTTTATGTTTGAAGCCTGAAATGTGGCAAAAGGTCGCAAAGTTCAAGGGGGCGGAATACTTTCGCAAGGCACTGTATATGTTTTCCTATATGTTTTCTTTAGAGAAAAAAGTCCTAGGAAGTACTGTTTTTTTCAATACTGATGTGCTGTAGAAAATGTGTAAACTGGCCATCTGAGTTTGCTTTATTTATATGGGTTTATTTATTTCTCGTCACTTTAACTGCACACGGATGCTCTGCCCAAGTATTGCCCTACCTGGCATACATTTATAGCATTAAAGTACTGTCTACTGGATAATGGGCCATATGTATTTAGCGCACTGACTCGCTACAGTTCTGGGACCGCTGCGACCTTTCCCCTACATGGCACTGTGCCAGCCTACCCTGGAACTGTAGCTGGCAGTGTGACAGCACTCCGTTTGGGACTTTGGGGGATTTCAGTTGGTCCGCTTTGTGTAAATATCTATAAGCGCTGCAGTGCTCGGTGGGTAGTTGGTTGCTGTCTGGTGTATTACTGTGCTGTTGTTGCTGTTCATGGTGCTGAACATGCTGCCCTTTTAAATAAAAAGAGCATGTTGTTGGCATCCTCTTGCAATCCCCTAACTCACTACAGTTTCAGAACCGACTTCAGTGGTAGCGCCTCCTTTCACCTCAGTTTTATTCCATTTCATGCAGTTTCATGCTGATTCCATTATTTCTTACACTATTTACTTTCATCTTCGTAAGAAATTGCGACACTATGAGAGAAAACAAACCCAGGCATATCCAAGTTAATATTGTGGTTCAATATAGAAAGAGTTTAACTGAGTGCATTGTTTCAATATGCTTGATTGGTCTTGTAGCAGTATGGGTGAAAATAGACTGAATGGCCTTGCCCTGCAATATGTCCACAAAGACAAGGAGATGTCCCAGGAGGAAGGGTTACATCATTTCGATAGATCAGACCATAGGAGGATTGGCAAACTACATTTAAAGTAAAGCCTTTTAAATCAGTGTTTTTAATCATGGCATCATATAGTCCCAGTAGTCCTATCAGTCTTAGCACTAGTATCTAGTATCTAGCACTAGACAATTTGTTTAAAAAAAATATGGGTGTGATAGAGAGAGAAAGGATCGATGCTGTAAATCTCCCTCCCGATTAGAAAGGGCGCTGTAAGGGGGAAGGTACGCTGCCTCCTAGATCTACCACCTCGGTGGTAGGTGGAAACCGGAAGGTGACCATATTAGGAGGGGCGCGTAGCTGCAAGTACTCCGGACGATTCCAGTGCAGTCAGCTGCGGGGCAGCCCTCTATTGGAGAAACCAGGCGACGCTTTGACTGCAGGGAGGAGTTTGCTGGGTACAAAGGGGAAGCAGCTATGTCAAAACCTCCCCTTGCGCTGAGTTAAAGAGTGATCGGCCGGAGCCGGTGTTTGTTTTTTGTGATTACGTGTTTTGTGTTTGTGTGTCAACAGAGGAGCAGGAGGACGGGAGGCTGTAGCCAGCGAGCCAGCACTTACCCCAGAGCACGCCCCTCATCGCACAGCACTTCACAGCACTTCACAGCACAGCGCACGCACCACAAACCCTGGAAAAGAGGAGCACATTTTCGTGCACGGAGGACTGTGGTTATTGGAGTGTGTTTTTGTTGCTTTTGTTTTGGCTGGATGTTGCTGAGTTTTGCCCCATTACCATCGCTGGTACTGGGGCTTATTATTATTTATTATTATTATTATTATTATTACTTATTTTTCCAAGTGGATTTATTTTATGATCTTTTTGTTTGTTAATTATTAAAACCTTTTTGTTTTTGGGAGAATTCAGTCTGGACATTCACTTTCTACAGCACCACACCATTCACCGTGTCACAGTTGGTGTTCAGAAGAGGGATTCGGGATGGACACCGCTGCATTGGGAGCGATATTGGAGGCACAGGAGCGAAGACACCAGGAGGGAATGGCGACAATGATGGAGCAGATGCATGCCATGTTCCTGGAAGCCAATCGGGGGGGACCGGCGACAGAACCAACGCCACCCTTACCGAAGATAAGGGTGGTAAAAATGTCGCTGGAGGATGATCCCGAGGCCTATTTAGTTGCCTTTGAGAGGCAGGCAACGGCAGCGCAGTGGCCTCGGGATTGGTGGGCTACCCAGTTGGGGCCCAATTTGATTGGGGAGGCCCAGGCAGCCTACCAAGCCTTAACCAATGAAGATGCCCTCAACTATGATAGAGTGAGGCAGGCCATTCTCCAGCGACTCGACATCACGGAGGAAACCCACCGTCGCCGGTTCCGGGAATACCAGCGACCCCCAGGACTGCTACCCCGCGTGGTGGCACAACAGCTGGTGGACCATGTGACCCGGCAACACCACCACCACCCCGTGTCACCCCCACTGCTCACGGACCAGCACTGCAACGTCACCCCATGGGCGGCCTCCCTCCAACACAGTGGAGAGCAAGGGCGACCCCCAGCGGGGTAAGAGCAGAGTACCCCTCCCCGCTGCCAAACCGGCAACGGGACACGCAGGCTCCGTGGGCACCCTTTCGCCCCACATGTTACCGGTGTCAGGAGGTCGGTCACCTGGCGCGGAATTGTCCAGCGGCCATGGAGTGTGGTGTGACCTCCCATTACGTCCTGACAGCACCAGGTAAGTCCAGGGGTAATGATTGGGAGGGGCCTTGTGTTGTTAATGTACGGGTTGGTGAGGTGAGCACCCACGCATTAGTGGACTCAGGATGTGGGCAGACTTTAATTAGATGAGCTCTATTAAAGGGGGTACCTTGGTGGTCACGAGGGGTCGTGGTCATTTCCTGTATTCATGGGGATAACAAGGACTACCCCCTCACCAAATTAGATTTGACAGTTGGATGTCATGCCTACCGCGTAATCGTGGCTGTGGCAGAGAAGCTGCCATATCCAGTTATTTTAGGTCGAGACTGGCCGCATTTTGACAGCATGATTAATAAAACGGTAAAGCCAGTCTCCGGTAAGACCATGGGAGCAGCGGGGGAAACTATTGGGAATATCTTTCCGCTGCACACAGATTTGTTCCACTCTCGATTTCGCCCAAAAAAAACTAAAAAAGAGCGAAGGGTTGAAAAATGGGAAGGAACATTAATGAAACAAGGCTGGGGTTTGGTGGGGGAAGCCTCAGGATCAGTCAAATGTAAGGGAAAGGGGGTTGGGACCCAGTGTGACCTGCGGGGGCAGGTTACTGAGGCCCCCAGTGCTGAAGCTACTTTAGCTCCGCTCGATATCCCGAAATTCTGGGACCGAGATGTGGACCTAGCGTTGGAACAAAAGAACGATCCTTCGCTGGTCCACATCTGGGGGCAGGTTCGGTCTATCGAGGGGAAGGATGTAGAGGATAGCCGGCCGCTTACATATCCCCACCACATTATTGTCGGGCATTTGCTGTATAGAGTATCCCAAGCCACGAGCACAAGTCAGATTGTAACACAACTACTCGTTCCCCAGTCTTTTCGACGTGAGATCATGCGGTTGGCTCACGATGTCCCCTGTTCGGGCCATTTAGGTATTGATAAGACTCGGGAACGAATATTGCCTTGATTTTATTGGATGGGAGTTTTTAGTGAGGTGGCGCGATATGTAGCGGAATGCCCAGAATGCCAGCAAGTAGCGCCGGGGCGGGTTCGCCCAGCCCCGCTGGTCCCACTGCCCCTGATCTCAGTTCCCTTTGAGCGCATTGCTATGGACATAGTGGGTCCATTGAGCCAGTCTGACTCTGGATATATGCACATTTTGGTAGTGGTGGACTACGCGACCAGATATCCAGAGGCAGTACCATTGAGATCCACTAGTGCTGCAGCCATTGCTAAAGAGTTAGTGAATATTATATCGAGAGTAGGGATTCCAAAAGAAATCCTCACTGATCACGGAACAAACTTCATGTCACAATGTTTGAAAGAATTATACAAATTAATGCAAATTAAGTCGATCCGAACCTCTGTTTATAACCCGCAGACGGATGGTTTTGTGGAACGTTTTAATCAGACCTTGAAACAGATGCTGAAGCGGTTTGTCAACCAAGAGCAAAAACATTGGGCTAAACTCCTCCCTTACCTAATGTTTGCAGTGAGAGAGGTGCCTCAGAGTTCGACCGGGTTTTCTCCTTTTGAGCTGCTCTATGGGAGGCAACCACGAGATATCCTTGATCTTGTGAAAGAAGGGTGGGAGGAGCAAGCAAAAACTTCTAAAAACATAGTCAAATATGTAATTATGTTAAGAGACCGCCTAGCATTGGTTGGTCGTTTGGCACAGGAGAACTTAAAACTAGCTCAGCATCGCCAGGAGAAACAGTACAATAAACAAGCACGTATTCGGACTTTTCGGCCAGGTGATAAAGTACTGTTGCTACTTCCCACATCGGAATCTAAGTTGTATGCTAAGTGACAGGGGCCATATGAGGTGGTTCAGGAAATTGGTAAAGTAAACTATGAAATTAGACAACCGAAATTTATCATATCAATTTGCTAAAACCCTGGAATGAAAGGGAGGCCCTATTTGTAGCTGGTGACAGTTTGGAAGAGGAGTTTGGTCCCACTGTCAATCCACCAGCTATCACTTATATTCCAATGGGGGAACAGTTACTTCCGGATCAGAAACAAGAGCTCTACCAGTTAGTGGAAAGGTTTAGTGATGTTTTCTCTGACTTGCCCGGCAGGACTAATGTTATTTCTCACGCTATTATTACTCCACCAGGGGTCAGGGTCCGGGAGAGACCGTACCGGATCCCAGAGAGTCGCAGGGTTCCTGTTTGCAAGGAGGTGGAGGATATGCTCGAGCTTGGAGTCATTGAACCTTCCCGGAGCGAGTGGTGCAGTCCTATCGTGATGGTGGGCAAGAAGGACGGCTCCACTCGGTTCTGTGTGGACTTTCGAAAGGTTAATGCCATCTCCAAGTTCGATGCATATCCAATGCCCCGGGTGGATGAGCTCCTCGACCGACTTGGTAAGGCGCGGTTGATTTCGACCTTGGACCTGACGAAGGGATACTGGCAGATTCCACTGACTCAGAGCTCGAAAGAGAAAACTGCTTTCTCTACCCCAGATGGCTTGTTCCATTTCCGGACCATGCCCTTCGGGCTGCATGGAGCTCCTGCCACCTTTCAGAGACTGATGGACCAGGTCTTAGCTCCCCATCATCAGTATGCCGCCGCGCACATTGAAGATGTGGTGATTTTTAGCTCCACCTGGAAGGAGCATATTGTTAGAGTTTCAGCCATCCTCCAGTCTCTGAGGGAGGCGGGGCTAACAGCCAAGCTGGGCAAGTGTGCATTTGGCAAACAGGAGACCCAATATCTTGGCTACATTATGGGTAATGGCCGGGTGAGGCTGATCGCCTCCAAAGTCCAGGCGCTGGTGGAGACGGCGATCCCGAGAACCAAGTCACAGGTGAGATCGCTACTGGGGTTAGCTGGCTATTACTGCCGATTTATCCCCGAGTATGCCACCATAGTTAACCCCCTGGTAGATCTCACCTGAAAGGCTGCTCCAAAAATAGTTAAATGGACAGGGCCGTGTCAGGAGGCATTTGATTTGATTAAGAAGCGACTCTGTCAAGCTCCCGCTCTGATTTCACCAGATTTCAGCAAAGAGTTCATCCTGCAGACCGATGCCTCCCACATTGGTCTGGGGGCGGTCCTGTCCCAACAAGTTGACGGAGTAGAACACCCTGTTATTTATTTAAGCAAAAAAATGGCTCCTAGGGAGATTAACTACTCCGTCATTGAGAAGGAGTGTTTAGCCATCAAATGGGCTACTCACGCTCTTCGCTATTACTTGTTGGGGAGTTCTTTCTCTCTTATCACTGATCATGCTCCTTTAAGGTGGTTACACACGATGAAGGACAATAACGCTCGGATAACTCGGTGGTATCTGGCGCTGCAACCCTTCCACTACACTGTGAAGCATCGTGCGGGTAAGGAGCATCAAAACGCAGATTTTTTTTCAAGGGAGGGGGGACCATTGGGGAATGTAGAGTTGGCCGAGTGTTCCTTCGGCATCACTCTGAGGGGTGAGATATGTGATAGAGAGAGAAAGGATCGATGCTGTGAATCTCCCTCCCGATTAGAAAGGGCGCTGTGTAAGGGGGAAGGTACGCTGGAAACCGGAAGGTGACCATATTAGGAGGGGCGCGTAGCTGCAAGTACTCCGGACGATTCCAGTGCAGTCAGCTGCGGGGCAGCCCTCTATTGGAGAAACCAGGCGACGCTTTGACTGCAGGGAGGAGTTTGCTGGGTACAAAGGGGAAGCAGCTACGTCAAAACCTCCCCTTGTGCTGAGTTAAAGAGCGATCGGCCGGAGCCGGTGTTTGTTTTTTGTGATTACGTGTTTTGTGTTTGTGTGTCAACAGAGGAGCAGGAGGACGGGAGGCTGTAGCCAGCGAGCCAGCACTTACCCCAGAGCACGCCCCTCATCGCACAGCACTTCACAGCACTTCACAGCACAGCGCACGCACCACAAACCCTGGAAAAGAGGAGCACATTTTCGTGCACGGAGGACTGTGGTTATTGGAGTGTGTTTTTGTTGCTTTTGTTTTGGCTGGATGTTGCTGAGTTTTGCCCCATTACCATCGCTGGTACTGGGGCTTATTATTTATTATTATTATTATTATTATTATTACTTATTTTTCCAAGTGGATTTATTTTATGATCTTTTTGTTTGTTAATTATTAAAACCTTTTTGTTTATGGGAGAATTCAGTCTGGACATTCACTTTCTACAGCACCACACCATTCACCGTGTCACAATGGGTCATGAAATTTCAAACATCATCCAAGATGAGTCACTGGATAAAAAGAGTTAGCGGCTTATATTGCTTTGCAGTTTGCATTAATAGTCTCCAGGCTTTATAAGAGGATAACTTTCCCCTTCGTAACATATACAGGATATGCAGGAGTTTTTTTTTGCCTCAGTAAAAATCTATACCTAGCTACGCCCTTTCTATGATATACTGTACTGCCAAGTATATTTTCAACAGCAAACATATTGCTGTAATGTGATTCAAACGTACATTTTGCAGCTCATAAAAATGAATGATATATTGTGATAGATACATATTGATTTCTACCAATGTACAGCTATGGCAAAAAGTTTTGCATCACCTAGAAACTTAGGATCCAGACATCATTAAAAAAACAAACAAAATATATGAACATAATTGAGATGTTTAACTTAACACCATGTAATCTACCAGAAGCCATAATAGTAGTACTGTATTCCATGTTAGATTTCAAAATGTCAAATTTTTGTGTCAGTTTTTCGTTAAGTATATATAAAACATTATTCAGCAGGTTTCATCGACTTTATGAAGCAAAATGAGTTAATTCTATAAGGTGATGCACAATCTTTGGCCATAGCTGTAAATAGATATCTTTAGTTTTCAATAATTACCAATAGATGTTTTAATTCACTCCATGAGGCAGGATTGAAGTCATTTGAACCATACATATTCACAGGATACCCATTGCAGTTATCTTCAACAAATCTATAAACTATTAATCTGTGTAGTTGTCAATCTGATAATAGGCACCTTTTTATTGCAATGTTAACACTACTCAGTTTTTTTCTATTATGATATAGTCCTTATAAAAGTTTGCCATGGTAAATATGCATGGTGATTTTACAGTTCACTATACTTAACTATACTTCAGTATATTGAACTGGATTTCCCTGATAAATAAAAGCATATGGGTCTTTGGGGATTTTAATATGGGATTTTATAAACATCCAATAACACCAGAAAGCCAGCAGAACAGCAACAGTATTGTTTAGACAGCAGGAAATGGTCATAGCTGTACAGATGGATTTCCCCCTGTTCAGTTTGTATTACCTCATGTGTAACTTTTTCAAAAAGTGACTTTTTCATGCTAAATAACACACACTGTTCTCTCCAGTTTGTTATTTTTCATGTGTTAATAAACAAAGTTTTAATGAACTGTTGATGGATACACTAAATTAAGCTAAACTAACTGCCAATGTTGGGATTTTCAATGGGGGAGAAAAATATAGGGAACATTAAAGTATTGCATCATTAAGTTTTGGGTAATTTAAGAACCCCTCCACTTCCTCTCATCATCAACCATCATTAAGGACATCACACTATTGGTCAAATCCTTCCATATTTAACTATTTTTTTAATTACAGATATATGCTGATCTTTTTCAAAAACTGAATTAACTGAAGTATTCATTTACATTTCTGTTTGCTCCTGTATGGCAGAGAAAATATATTTTAAAAGGGTGTGGCCTTCATTACCATGCAAATGCATACATGAATAGCTGATCTTGTAAAGGGCTTTGCTCACACTTGCTACAGCGCTAAACCAAACAGGAATCAATTGAAAATAGTGCACTTTTAAGAGAAGAACATATTACCAAATAATAAAGCGAGTAGAGAATGTATTCAATGTAGGCATGTTACTGCTTGACATTGTGATACAGTAATTGCTAAAACTAGTGTGATAGTTCCAGTGCATTTCTTGCATTTTAAACTCAGTGTAAATATTCACTGTAACCACCTGTCTTTCCACAGTATTATTATTATTATTATTATTATTATTATTATTATTATTATTATTATTATTATTATTATTTATTTCTTAGCAGACGCCCTTATCCAGGGCGACTTACAATTGTGACAAGATATCACATTATTTTTACATACAATTACCCATTTATACAGTTGGGTTTTTACTGGAGCAATCTAGGTAAAGTATCTTGCTCAAGGGTACAGCAGCAGTGTCCCCCACCTGGGACTGAACCATCGACCATCCGATCAAGAGCCCAGAGCCCTAACCACTACTCCACACTGCTGCCCCAGTATAGAGTGGAGTACAGAATGGCTGGGGCAGAATTGGTCAGTCTTGATCCAAACAAGAGAATTACTGACCACCAACATCAGCATGGTCTGATTAAACACAGATCTTCTCTTTAAGGTCAAACTGGAATGCCAGTTGTGAATGGTTAATGAATGGAAAATGTGCAGACCACAATAAAATCATTTCTAAGTTCACGATATTGCATATTGTCCCAAGTATCATAAATTCAATCAATATTATCAAAGATTAAGGCCTAAAGCCTTCATTATCTTTCAGTTCCATATGTTGAGTGGGATATGGGAATGACATAAAAATAATGACATGCTACTGAATGGTGTGGGTGTTCATACTATAAACAGACTTCCACTACAGCATATTGTAGTTACACATCATACAAATGGTCGCTGAAATTAAAACAAATTAAAACTGTGAAATCTGTCTCAGAAACAAATACATGCTGAAATGAGTATGCAGTGTAGCTCATCATCATTCATATTTTTAAACTGTTGTTTTAGAACTATTTACTTACCTATGGTGGTCTTTTGCGCTCACTATGATATGAACACATTCTCTCTTGCTAAATGCTCTCTCGATCCAGGATTTCTGTGCCTGTCAAATAAATAAAAAGGACAGTCATTTTAGATTAGTTTCATTTTTGGACTACTGGGTACTAATATACATTTCAGCGTCATGTTTTTGTTTATGTTAACAATTACAATTCGTAATGCTTGGTCGACACTGATCTGAAATGACTTAATATGAAAATAATAAATGAATTTCTCTTTTTGGACTTGTTTAATGGCAACCTACTGAGGTGCTTGACAGCCAACAGATTAATTATGAGTCATTCAAAGAGCAGCCTTCAAAACAATGGTTTCTGATCTTCTTTTCTGTTACGCACATATTATCTAAAACTACTGTTGAAGAAGCCACATATGGGGTGTATTCACTTTTATCTATCCCTATAACCATTTTGCTGCATAGTCACAGATCTTCTATGGCATGTTTTTTGGGGAATGGATCCACATATCCAAAATCATCAACTATCATTTTTTAACTTTAGACACTAGATACTTTTCTACACTTTGCCGTTGTTATGAGGAGGCTGCATGCATGCAACTAGAACTGCAGAAAAGATATAGAAATATACTGTACATCGATCTCTAAAGCAGCTACCAGATTCCTCATAAATAAAGCACTGTGTTCAAAAATAAAAAAAAGTAAGTAGGAAGACATTTCTAAAATGTTTTTTAGTTGTCACGGTACTACTTGACATTTTTCCTCTTTGAATGGAAACAATTTCAATCATAGAGGAAGTGCAAACACTCATACTGACACTATATATAAGAAAATTACACATTTTTATAAAACGTACAAATCAAATGACACCTTCCTTATTTTAATTGTGAACTGTTCATGCACTTTTCCTACAGACAAAAATAATTGACTTGGATCATTGTGGTTCTTGACTATCCATGCACTAACATTTAAAAAGATTAAAGCAAAAAAAAAAAAAAAAAAAACATTCAAATAAACTGAATGGAGAATCATAATTTTTTTTGGCATATTTACTACCAGTTTACTACTATACTATGTTAAAACATATCTAAAGATTTGTGAAGCAAGATTAACAAACAGAAATTGTAAATAAAAGCACAAACATTAATTTGGCTTTAATCATACATAAACACAAATTGAAAAGTATATCTGTATTTGAGACAAGAACCTTTAAAAATGTTAAAGAAAAGAATAAGCTTTACCTTCACACGCTAGTTCAGAGTTAGAGAAAGCACACTTCCATTTGTTTCACCAATGTTCCAGAACTGGCTGCTCTTCTATTAACAACACTCGTGACTGGGTGCTTAACAACTTGTTTATTCAGTCCTTAAACAAGTGAGCTCAAAAAGTAAGCAAAGAGCTTGGGCCTATTAGGTACCTGGAATGTGCTCTAGGACTAGCCTCATTAGAAGTGTTTTAGACATTCATGGCAGGCCAAAAAAACCTGGACCTCTAATCTGACGCCTCAACAACAACAAATCCTCTGAACTGGGATTTAACAGGCACAGGCCCTGGCAAGCTGACATTTTCTTTTGCATTTTTGTCATTGAAAGCACGCATGTGAAAGTGTGATAACGTGATCAGAGATCTTATAATTCCCCATGAGAAAACACATTTCTGCAGAAATAACACATAATAATTCCAGAAGGAATCTGCACACAAGGGAAATATTAATAATCACAGTTGGATGAAGCTACTTACAGCAATATGAGGGGATGTTATTAGGAAGCTTCTAGGCCTACATTGTCAACTAAAGGGTTTTGGAACAGATTCTAAAAATGATTTACAGTTATTTGAAACTTTTTTTTTTATGAAAGAAGAAAAACACCAATTACAATTATTAAAATGAATGTGTCTGTTATATGTTACGTGTGCTGTGTTAATGTTGGTGTATAGGCATTGGTACACGGGATATAAACAGGTCTGTGTTTCACGTGTGTTTAAAAATGTAGATTTGTATTTAGGCACGAGGATGGCACAAATCACTTCACGTGCTGATTAAAATGTAATGTGTGGTCACGGGAGTACACATAATTAATTCACGTGCAGATGTACCGAGACTCAATTAGCAATTGAGTCGAGGAGGTACTGGAGAGAGAGAGAGAGAGAGAGAGAGAGAGAGAGAGAGAGAGAGAGAGAGAGAGAGAGAGAGAGAGATTAATTAAAAATAAGCAATTGCTATCGTGCAGCACGATATTTGTTAGTGTTTAGTCTTGTGTCTTGTTTATTTTGGCATCAGCCCCGTGTCCTGTTTTTGTGTCTGTTTCAACCTTTTTATTTTCTGTCTGTCATTAAACTGCGCAGCAGCGCAATCACCATACCACTCCGTCCAGTCTGTGTTATTTCCCTGCGTCTGACGTCACCACTCTAGGCTGCTTGTCACACATGGTGTCAGACGAAGGGAAATAACACAGACTGGACGGAGTGGTATGGTGATTGCGCTGCTGCGCAGTTTAATGACAGACAGAAAATAAAAAGGTTGAAACAGACACGAAAACAGGACACGGCACTGATGCCAAAATAAACAGATAAACAAAACAAGACACAAGACTAAACACTAACAAATATCGTGCTGCACGATAGCAATTGCTTATTTTTAATTAATCTCTCTCTCACTCTCTCTCTCTCTCTCTCTCTCTCTCTCTCTCTCTCTCTCTCTCTCTCCAGTACCTCCTCGACTCAATTGCTAATTGAGTCTCGGTACATCTGCACGTGAATTAATTATGTGTACTCCCGTGACCACACATTACATTTTAACCAGCACGTGAAGTGATTTGTGCCATCCTTGTGCCTAAATACAAATCTACATTTTTAAACACACGTGAAACACAGACCCATTTATATCCCGTGTACCAATGATACACCAACATTAACACAGCACACGGAACATATAACAGACACAGGGGCGGGCACACTGCCACACAGGGGTATTACAAATTGCATACCAGCACACCTTATCTGCAAATTGCATTCTATTACAGATATAGTTTAAGAGTATTTAATGTTGATGCTTAACTTTTAGCTAGGAGGGATCTGCTTTTTGCATTCATTATACTGCTAACACACTTTTAACCAGACAAAGTCACTTCTGATAAATGACTAACTTATTTTAATGTAATTTTTTGGTAGCATCTCTACTCTGCAGTTGCCATACAGTACACTGAGCTGTTATGTGAACATTTTTTTTTGTTTTAGTTTTTTTTAAAGAATGTATTTCTAAACTGTAACATCTTGTTTCTAGTTGGGTTTTGTCTGTCACTTTACAGCAGGAGGTTATATTTGGCAGAACTTGGACTTCTGGACCTGGCATCTTCTGGCAGTGGGTTAAATGGCAAGTAAAATGGGTTTCAGGCAAATATTATAAACGCATATACAAATTAAGCCATCATCATACAAGGATGCCTCCTTATTTCTAGCACCATCTGGCAGGGCCGCCAGAGCCAGGGGTGCCAGTGGGGCCATGCCCGCTCCCTTTTTGACCAAAGCAACATGTGCACAGTGGGGAAAATGGCGCTAGTATAGCACAAAGAGTTTAGTTGCGGTCATAGACACCGGAACAACTGGTGCTATAGGTGCTATGGTATCTAGAGACCCCAAAAAGATCATGACTACAATAGGACTGGGAGAGGAATACGGCACCCAGTTCAGTAGCAGATTGACAAGACAGTCTTTCAGTCCGCAGAGCCTTTACTTTTGCTGAGAGATAAGATTGTTTTTCAGCGCGAGAAATAGATTACTTTTAAAACGGGAAATAAACAGAGAACTTAATTAAAGAATGGATAAATGAATGCTTCAGAAGGCGATAATACTGTGGATGAGGCAGCATAAAATCTTAATTTCACCACCACCAAAAAAATAAAATAAAACCAGACAACACATTAAATTATCTCTGCAGGAGCGACACTCCTCAGCAATGCAAAAACACTGACAACTTTAAACGCAGTGGCTTTGATAAGCATACACAAATACAGAATATGTTTATAGCAAAGAATGAGCACTGAGAAGCCGACTTTGGGTGTGTTTCTACATTCGTGATCTTGTAACACAAAAGAAGACTTTTGAAACATGTTCAACATTTGTTACCGTTTCATGTAATTTGTGTCCAAAGCAGTAAATAACTGTACAGCTTAAAAAAATAGCTAGCTTTAGGTAGGCTATAAAAGCTAAACAAATACTTTGTAGACAGCTCTTTATATTCTTTATCAATACATTAAGTATCAATGTAAATGTACAGTCATTTTCTTTTTTGTTTGTTTTTTATGGAATAAGTATGATAATACATTTAATGTACATTCCAGGGTAATTGAGGAAAAATATGTGTTAGTGCTTCTGTCCTATTTTATAAAGCATACTGTATATAAAAGATATAACAATTTACACCATATGTAGTATACAGTCAATAAGACTAATAACTACATTGTGAACAACAAGCTATTTCAGGCATGCCCTTTAATGTTTTAAATAATGTTTATAATTTGAAATTACAGTATATTTATATTTGTTTTATTGTTTTATTAGTGTTTGACTTTTATAAAATTAAACAAAACTCTACTGAAAACGTGTGGCTAATTTAAATATGCCACTTAGCAAATATAAATTGATCTACTGTGCTGTATATCCAACTGCTGAAAAGAAGCTGGGGTAGATTCTATACTTATATGGTACATGGTATTACCTGTTTTCATCAGAGCATTAAGGTCTTGAGCTAATCTGCAAAATGCACTCCACGCAATGCCAAAGCTGAAGGTTCTTGTCAAGTTGATAAAGGTAGAGGATCAATGCTTTCAGTTTAGTAATTCCCATCTCTGCCTCTTAAAATCCCCTGTGGGACTAGCTCTCAGCAAAAGGAATTGCATCTGTTACTGAACTGTATTCTCCTGTGCCTTTGCTCTGTTTGAGAGCTGGCTTTTTATGACCAGCATGTGAGGAGAAAAAAAATGAAGGCTTTTTATTATCTGGTAGTCTTATGACACCCAATTACTAGGCAAGTCCAGTGACTTGAGATTTGAACACAGAAAGAACACATCATAGTTTTTTGTTACATTTTCATGTAATGCAATTTTAAACTTATTGTTATTTTCAGTATTTAATTGTTTTAGTTTGTTTTTGATGGCTACCGTTTTTTAGTGCATGCCACTGTATTGTTGGTAAACATTTCAAGTCAATAAACAAATAGATTTTCCTTTTATAGTGCACGGAGAATATATATTGTAATGCTGAAATGGTTTGATACAATACTGTAGGTATATGATGGATGGATATAATGAATAAAGACACACATAGAGAGGTCCTCTTTATAGTCAACAAGCTTCAGTAGTCAGTTTTTACAACCCTGCATACTCTATCTGTTCAGGTCACATGCTGACAACACAGATTATTATAAAGAAATTAAATACTCTAATTAGGTTCAATATACATAGTTTGTTTTTATATATACAGTATATATATATACACCATAAAAAATCTACGAAATCTGTAAGGTGACGCGGTTCTGGGAAATTTCTCCAGAATTATTATTTCACATGCAGTTCCTCTGAATATGAAAAATTACTGAAAATTACTGCATGCATGATTGAGGACATTATATAAAACTTCATTCCTGCTGCACAGAACTTACTCTATAGATTGCAATAACAATTCCTTTTTGCAGGTTGAGAAATTAATTATTGTGGATTGCGTCTTAGTACCACGCTGATAACTTGTGAAGAAAACTCATTAGTGAAACAGTTGTGTGACTCTGGAGTCTTGTGGAATGTGATTACACAGTGCATTCCATCAGAACACCACAGCAGGCCCTTGTAACACGACTTGCTGATTATTGTGTCTCAATGTTTCAATAGAAATTCTTGAAGGATTTCATTTGATGCAGATTTAAAGCTTTTATAAAGCTTGAGATAATTAGAGCCTCCAATATTTGTTAAATACTGTTTATCTAAATGGATTAGCCCATTTAAATTGTTTACTCAATAGTAAAAAACGGTTGTGCGTAACAACTCACTTAACATTTGACTACCAGGGTCTAAGTGGGGAAGTTGGGGCAAGGGGTGGATGATAACATTTTTCCATTAATGATACACATTATTAGTGTAGTCAGTAAACACAAGCTGTGCAGAGCCTTATTTTAAGTGTCATACTTAGTACAAATACAGTATAAAAATACTCAATTGTGTACAGTATTTGATTTTTATAAACCTTGCATGATGTCAGGTTCTTTTAAAACTTATTTTCAAGCACGTGGCATAGTACAGAAGAAGGGTTTTCGCCTCTAGTAGCACTATTGCTCTCCACAGCAGACCTTATGAATTCAGATTGGTTGACAGACCATGTTGGACAAACCTGATCATCTGACAAGACTATTGAAATCCAACATACATTGTGGTAGAGTGTGAGTAGAGCTAATTTGGTTTGCCATTAACTCTAATTCTGATCTAAAGGGATGCCATGATAATACATAGGAGCTTTCTTATGGTACCATGTTTTATTCTGATGCTCAAACTTCAAATATTCCAGATATTCAAGACTGAGTGGACCATCAAGCCTGTATAGAGCCATATATACTGGGGGAGTATGGAAGTCATGAGTATTATTATCCCCTACTGGGGATGAAATTCCATGTGAAGGGGATATAGATATAGTGGATGTTTTTGTACAGTTGCAGACAAAAGTATTGTCACCCTACACTTATTATACCATAATTCAAGCTAACAAATTAAGGAAAAGCATGTAGTAAACTTTAACCATTTTTTTGTGATGATGTCTTCAATAGTTCAAATAATAATTTTATTTGAAATACTGAAGACATCATCACAGATATTTACAGTCCCATCACGCTGGGGGGAAAAAAACAGTTGCTTTGGGCATTATCAGATAAGCATCACAGCATAATAGTTTTGTTACATAAAATATGCAATTAATTCTTGTTAAAACAAATTTCCTGATAATATGAATTTTGTACATGGTCCCGGCCAAATTTAGCAGTCACTTTTTGTAAATGACTTTTTATAATACAAATTTACAAAACAAGAAAATGTGATTAAAATGAATCACCCTTTTGTTCGAACAGCTGAGTAAAGGATAGTGGGAAATGGATTAACTTACATCCAGATTAGTGCCTGTTCGGTATTTTAGTGCTGTTTTAGGACAACTGATCCTATTTTGAGTTGCCATAGTGCTCTTGCATTAATGCCATTTATATGAAGCATAGAAATGAGTGACCAGTGCAAAAAACTTGCACTATCCTTGTAGACAAAATGTTAATACAATTACGAATAGTGTGGCCAGAATAAATAATTGTTTAATACACAAATCAAAACCCATAAATTAAACCAATTTTACTACTAACATGTTTCTCAGTTGTAATCGAGATACAAAATTGCCTAATAGGGATTGATATCTTAAAGGCTGTGTGGTCCAGTGGTTAAAGAAATGGGCTGATGCATAGTTCACACACCATAGTCTCTGTAAGTAGCCTTGGATAAAGGCGTCTGCTAAATAAACAAATAATAATAATAAAGGAGAAGAAAAGTCTGGGAAAAACAGCAATCCTAAATGTAAAAATAATTACATTTGTGAGCCTGCTTGGCCAGGCATTATTATAAATGAGAATTTGTTCTCAAGGGTTTTACTTGAAGGGAATGATTGATTGATTCAGATTTCAGGTGAATGTGTAATAATCAAGCACATAAAGGCTGTGTGGTCCAGTGGTTAAAGAAAAGGGCTTATAACCAGAAGGTCCCCGGTTCAAATCCCACCTCAGCCACTGACTCATTGTGTGACCCTGAGCAAGTCACTTAACCTCCTTTTGCTCCGTCTTTTGGTTGAGATGTAGTTGTAAGTGACTCTGCAGCTGATGTATAGTTCACACACCCTAGTATCTGTAAGTCGCCTTGGATAAAGGCGTCTGCTAAATAAACAAACAACATAAAACACAATAAAAAAAGTATGAATGCAAATAGTTCAGTTGCTATTTGTTTACAATAAGGAACTGTGACAGGGTATGCCCACCCCTATACATATTTCTATAGTGTTTGTATTTTTATTATTATTATTATTATTATTATTATTATTATTATTATTATTATTATTTAAATGTACTATTTTGTGTTTGTTAGAATCAGTGTTTTGTTATTGTTTGGCAGCGTGAATGGGGTTAAAACCCCATCCATCTAAACTCGTGCGGAATGCGATTACTAATATGGAGATGCCCACGTATATAAAAGCGCATCAGTCGCTCATAAGGTTGGAGAGGGTTATAGGAGTGAGAGAGAGAGCTATCATGAAGGTAAACAATTACTATGCGTACTGGATCAAAACCAGCACAGTACTTGTTTTGTTTGTGTGTGTTTATTTGCTTTGGCCAGTGTGCCTTTTGTGGGGTGTTATAGTGCTTTGTCTGATTTATTTAATAAGCACGCACCCAGCGCTTCAACTGCCTGTCTATACTTCCTGGTCTGACATGACCCACCCAGCCATCCGTGACAGGAACGTTAAGTTTTTATCATAACCCTGGTTCCCGGACTCGAAAAACTGAAAAAGCTGTCATGCCCGCCCCCGAGGGTATAAAAGGACTACATGCACAGAACTCAGCGTCATTTTTCCTTCAAGCCTGCTTTAATTGTGGACTCAGTGACCTTGAAAGTTAATGGTTACCTTTCTATTTCAGGGAACCAGGTTCATGATAATAACACTATGTAACACAATTTTTGTTCCTGGGTAGTAAGTGTTATTTCCTAATTGCTTATGCCTCAAAAGTATAGAAAATGGCTATTATTCCCCATAAACTTTGCTTTTGTGACCAGGACAGTGATATTTTGAAATTTACCTATTTCCAATGAGAAAACGGGCGAATTTGTGTCTTTTCGTTCACATAAAGTCAGAAAAAAACAACATATGAATCCAAATTAATATGTATTTGTACTAAAGTAATACAAAAATGACTACAAAAGATTTAGAAGTGAGTAGTTTTTCGAGATTTACGATTATACTGTAAATCACTTCACTGGTGTGCCAAGGCATCTATCGCCAGCGGGGCCCCACCGCCTGCTATGGAGAACCAAAGGGGACAGTGGGTCGATTCCTGGGATGCAAAGAGGTCTATCTCTGCTCTCCCAAATCTCTTCCAAGACCTCAGGGTGAAGCCTCCACTCTGGCACTGGGAACTCTCCTTGAGAGGTCGGTGACCAGTTTCGTGTGAACGTCTGCCTGAGCTGGAGACTGGGCACAAATGAGCCAGTTGTCCAAATAATTGAGTACTCTGAGTCTTAATGGGGCCAGTATAGCTTTCATGCCCTGCAGAAAGGCACAGGGTGCTAGAGAGAGGCCAAACAGCAAGACCTGGAACTCGTACGCTTTTGTACTTCCTGTGCGCTGGTTTTATGGGGATGTGGAAATAGGCGTCTTTGAGGTCCACAGTAGTGGACCAGTCACTTGGCCTTATTGACTGCAATACAGGTTGACCTGTTGGAGGTCGAGGATTGGTCAGAGGCCACCATCCTGCTTGGGCACTAGGAAGTACCTGGAGTAGAACCCTTCCTCCAACTGGAGGGAGTGTATCATAGAAATTGCTTGATTTTGAAGCAGAGCTGCTACCTCCTGAGACACCACTCTGTGCGTGTGGCTACCAGCGCAGCCAGGTTTCTATCCACTGCCTGCCTGTTCAGTTTAGACAAATAGAGCAGGTTCTTATTGATCAGGCGCAACTCATCAAGTTGTTGTGGTGATGGCCTGTGGTTGTCAGAGAGTGACCTTAGCAAATGTGACTGGTAGGATGCCAGAATGCTGTGAAAGTTGCCCAGCCTTGCGGCGAGCACACCGGCTGAATGGGCATGCTTAAGGATCACCTCTGAGACCCAACACTGCTTATTGGGGCAAATAGCATCCTTGAACAAGAGCGCTAAATTAGGTGCCTGTACCAACGCAGCCCAACTGGCCCAGCTTCTCTGCATTTTGCACCTTATATAGGGTGTCCATAGACCGGGAAACAGCAGGAAATGTAGCCGTGTGACCCCAAGATTACTGGTTCTCAAAGAGAAAATCCGGGATAGGTGTCAGGCTTGTCAGTGAAGATCGACTGCCTTGCATCACCTTCTGTAGACCAGGGCACCTGCAAGACTGCAGTGGCCCTCTTAGTCAGTGGCTGAAGCTCAGCTAACAAGGAGAGCTTAATCACAGGGGACATGCTGTCTGACTCCACTTCCTCAGTTGGGAACACCAACTCCTGTTCAACCACCTCCTCAGAGGCGGCAATGGAGAGTGTGTCATCCTGCTGCCATTCTGCACTCGTAGCCCCCTAGGACTCCAAAGGTACAGTTGGGGCAGGAGGTGCCGAACGTTCATACAGCAACTCTGCGAGGACAGTTCCTTGATGGGAAACTGCTGCCCAGAACTTCTCCATTTGCTCTGAGTCCGCCGATAGCTTTGACCGGTGACTCTTCTTCTTCCTCTGGGGAGGAGAAGGAGAGGCAAAAGAAGATGAAGAAGACCATGAAGTTGGCTTCCTGCATGGGCATTTCCGTGCATGCAGCTCACTTTCCCTTGACACAAGTACGGTACAGGGTTGGAATCGGAACCGTGACAGTACGGGTTGGTTTCATACCGGTTCGCTGCTTGTAGCACCGGATTGGTACTGTTGGAAAGCGGCTGGTGTTATTGTGCAGGGAAACACTCAGGAACAGGTGAAGTTTGGTGCAAAACCAAATTATATTTACTTAAGAACACAAGAGAAAAAAAAAAACTTTCTTTTTTTTTTAGAAAAACACAAGGCCCAAACAAACAACAAAACAAACAATTTACATTCAAATAGAATTCACTTAAAGCAGGTGCAACACTGAGGTTATTACTGGGCTCCAAACTATCCCCAGGTCTAAGCAAAAGGAAGGCAGCCCCAGACTAAAGCAAACTGCCAGAATATATATATCTGTGCAGGTAGGCAAACCCCTCCCCTAGACTGAACCAACTACATAGGTGGTTATAGATAAATAAACCAAACATAATATAGATAATACAGTATATAAACAATTAAAGGAAAGTTTTTGCAGGCCTAACCTTCACAGGTATGCACGGTACCGGGGCGGTAACCTTGGTCCCAGTTCGGTATGGTACGGTACCATGAACGAAGTGGGTTGGTGATCTCGGTACTGGTACGGTATGGGTCTATCAGTCCGCAGTTACCATGGGTAGCACTGTACAGGGATGCTCACCTGTGCACACTACTGGCAAATCCACTCAGGCAGTACCCACAAGAGACTGAGGGAAGCCTGCTTGTTAAAATTAACTAACAGCTTATTGGAATCAGGATGGAACTGGGTCGGTTCGATACCAGTTCATTGACTATAGCACCGTGTCAGTACGGTATGGTACGGTACTGGTGCAGTTTATTCTGCACCCTACCGGTGCGGTAACCTCGGTCCCAGTTCAGTACAGATAGTGATGCAAAGGCTGTCACCAAAACGTCATCAAGCTACTGTGGGAGGGATTCCCGAAGCAGCCTCTTGGTCCTGCGCAGCGCTGCTGAGCCCAGCAGCTGCTCTCACTACACATGCACCACAGCACGCAATGCAGACAGCCTGTGTATAGTCTCTGTGAAAACAGAAAAATATAAGGAGAAAAGAAAATATTTCTCTCATACAATGATACAGTAATACAATTACTTAAATTATACAAAATGTCTCATAATATTGGCTGAAGCCAAAACGAGAATAAAATAACTCCAGCCAGTGCTATTGCAGCCTGGGGAGAGAGCACAAAGTCAGCCGACTTACGTTGCTTGATCCCTGGGACAGGGCGACTCAAGCCTCACGCGGGGCACAAGGCCGCAGCAGGATGTAACAAACAACAGGCTTTTTAGATTACAAAACTAAATGGGAAATAACAAAGGAATCAAATGATGCAGAGCATTAACAACACATAAGCACAGCCCTTTGAAATTAGATAGCTAAGCAAAACTGAAGGAACTCTAAATCAATGACTTCCATGGTTTAAACTCCAAAGTGAGAACAGAGAAGCCACTAGCAATTGACACATTCCCTAATTAGTCACGCTTCGCTTTATCACACACTCATGTATCCGTCAAACTATGAATTGCATCCATCTAAATAAATCCATGTTCCTACTGTATGTTCTGTACATTATTATCATCCAGGTCATTTAAAAAAAAAAAAAAAAAAAAAAACATTCAATGTTGGAGTCTGTTGTTTGTTTTTGTCCACTTTAGGATGTGTTCAACCAGTTTCTCGTCATACAGTAGGGCTTTATATTGTGGGGATCTTCTCAAGTAATAGTTCAGGTATGTGTGACTGATATTCAGATGCACCACTGCTCGATTCACAACCGAGAGGCTAGTAACATGTGAAAGAAGGAAATAACTTTAGACAATGAGATTATTGAGATTATTGTATGTAACATTTTATGTTAACAAAACAGTAAACGATAATCTTAATGAGTGATTTTTGTAGGCTGCTTTAATGCAAATACCTACAAATACATTTTTAAAAGGTTGAAATCTGAATGAGTAATTTAGTTTTGACATGCTTGTTTGTTATTATGACAGAGAGACCCTGTCACTGGTTCTTGAGTGCATGTGAGCCTTTATGGAAGCAGCTGGGACGCCAACAGGAGACGCGTTGCTAAGCAACTAATTGAACAGGTAGGCTTGTCCGGTGCTGAGTTGATCGGGGGGTCCTGTCTGACAGGGCGTCCCGGGGAGCCTACGCGCTGCTCAAAAAGTGTCAGCCTTAGTATTATTCAGTGACGACCCATGCATGTAACACTTCCCTGTTACAGTTATCTTTTCAAAAACACAGCAAATTAATCACTTCATAAATTAATATAGAAAGACAATACTGATTTTGAATGTTAATTTAGTACCTAAAATATGTTAGGTTAGAACATACGGTAATTTTTCTTCTAGCAAAAAAAAAGTCAGACCCCTTGGTATGTTATTATTGGATTAAGGGCTCCGGTTATGTCTTTTCATCTGTTTTTAAGCCTCCTTCATGATAATTATGCTTGCCAAGCTGGCTGACAACAATGTGATGACCCTCTTCACACCACTGTGTACAAAACTGGCTATTCAACAGCATGGAATACAGTAGCATGTGGGTACAAAAATCTGGGATGTTTTACCACACAGTTTTTTCCAGGGACCTATGGTGACAAAAAGAGACTTCTTTTTTAAAAGAATCATGTGTAAATAAAATACAGTATGTTCATGATTTTACTAAATCGAGAAAAAGTGGTTATGAGCTTATAATGTAATTTGCAGAGATGTGAGGCAGTCTGGCCTAGGCAATAACACTAAAGGAATGTGTATATTATTAGAGATCATTCCCCCAGCCATTATAAGAAGCAGAATAGCGCTAACGATTGTGCAATCATGGACTGACAAGTGTGAGCACCATAATTGGCCTACTGGAACAGAAAGATGAGCTTATTTAGCAATGTCAATTCCAATACACTGCAGCTGTACAGAACAAGCAGGCAGCCTGTTTCCCATAGGCCTCTTCAAGGTTCTGCAGACGACCATCTCAACCATTCTATAATTACTTGTGGCATGGTCATTTCAAGTTTGAAAACTAGCAAGACACATTTAAAAACATTATAGCCCTAATTCTGGTTGGTTTCCAAGGAGTAAAGAAAAACAAATAAATGAATAATTGCTAGACCCAGTGTAAACCAATGCACACTGGAATACAGAGAAACTGTAAACATTGTAGTGAAACTAATTACTCCTAAGACTAATATCTTAATGATGAGTTATAGTTAATGGTTAGTTATAAAACCTCCACACCTCGCCCTCTCTTAACAGGAGTCCCCCAAGGGTCAGGCTTCGGTCCTCTCCTGTTCTGTCTCTACACCTGCTCCCTGGGCCCCCTCATCGCATCCTATGGTTTCTCATACCATTTCTATGCTGATGATGCTCAGATTTTCCTCTCCTTCCCCACCTCTAACTCCACCATCCCCTCCCGTATCTCTATCTGTCTGTCTGCTATTTCCTCCTGGATGCACTCGCATCACCTCAAACTCAACCTCTCTAAATCTGACCTCCTTTTCTTTCCCTCCTCCTCCTCCCCCTCCTCTGATCTCTCTATCTCTGTTCCTCTGGAATCTACCACACTCTCTCCCTCTTCCTCTGCTAAGAACCTCGGAGTCACCCTGGACCCCTGCCTCTCTTATTCCCAGCACATCTCCACTCTGGCACGCACTTGCCGATTCTTCCTGAGCAACATCCGAAGAACCCTGACCCTTCCTCACCAATTATGCCACCCAGCTCCTGGTCCAGGCCTTGGTACTCTCCCGCCTAGACTAGTGCAACTCCCTCCTGGCTGGCCTCCCTGCGTCCGCCACCCGTCCGCTCCAGCTCATCCAGAACTCCGCTGCCCGCCTAGTGTTCTCTCTGCCTCGCTTCTCCCACGCAACTCCACTACTCCGCTCACTCCACTGGCTCCCGATCACCACTCGCATCCAGTTCAAGACTCTTGTACTAGCCTACAGATGCCTTGACCAGACTGCACCCAGCTACCTCCAGACGCTCATCTCTCCCTACACCCCCACTCGACCTCTCTGCTCCGCCTGCACTAGAAGACTGGCTCTACCTCCTCTACGCTCCCCTGCCTTCAGAGCCTGCTCCTTCTCCACCCTCGCTCTGCAGTGGTGGAATGACCTTCCTACAGATGTCAGGACTGCCCAGTCCCTGACCACATTCCGTTGCCTCCTTAAGACTCACCTCTTTAGACAGCACCTGTAGAAATCCTCTGTTTTTCCCCTGGGACACTTATCACCCTTCTTTAAATGTGTTTTACTTGCTTTTATTTTACTGCATTTAATCCTGTACTTCAGAGTACTGTAATCTGCCAAGTGTTTAATCTGTAGTATTTTGTATTTAATCATATCATGATGTAACTATCACTGACACTGTTATCTGCTCCATTATTGAATCGTATTTTGTCACACTTGTACTTGCTTGAACCAAAGTCATTGTATTTATCTTGCTCTTAATTGTATTATTACTTGTACTATGATACTTGAAATGTATTTGCTTAAGATTGTAAGTCACCCTGGATAAGGGTGTCTGCTAAGAAATAAATAATAATAAAAATAATAAAAGGAACTGCAAAGAAAAAAGGAAAGCAAATGTAAAACTAGCAAAACGCCATTTAGTTGCTGAAAGAAGCCCTTTAATTATTGTTTGAGTAATTTCTTGCTATATTTATAGTTATAACAATAAGTATTTTATTAATATTTGAAAAAATGCTTCAAAATAGGTCCCAGAGTTTAATATGAACCATTGTGGAACTTATAATGATGTGCAGTTTACTTGCATATTGTTAGCTTTTGTATAAAGTAGCTACATTTTAAATTACTTTAATATGAAATGTTACTTCATCATCAGTTTTGCTCATCTTTGTGGCCCTCTCTGTAAAATATTTGAGAGGGTAGTTGTGTAGCTTTTAGTTTTTGACATTTCAATTAGTAACTCCTGCAACAGTGGCTCATCCATAGCCACTGGCTGTCAAAACCTACTCATAGTCAGTTAAGCAAGCTTAAATGATTTAAATGTAAAACTGCAGGGAAGAAATCAAACTATTTCTGACCTGATGGAAGCAGTGAGGGCTTTTCAGATGAAACTGGAGGTTTTCCATTTTGATCCCCAAGAGGCATTGCTTCAGTTCCCAAAGCTTCAGGAGCACACCAAAGAAGCCAAACGAAGTGTTATACACAACCGTGGTGGCTTCATGGAAAAGCTAATTGACCATTTTAAAGCTTGTTTCCGAGATTTCCGAGTTGCTCAAGAAGTCCTGCTGTGCTTGAAAAATCCATTTGTGGACAGTTTGCTGAGGCCCATCATGCTTTTACCTGGGTAAATGTTGCTGCTCTGCAGAGTTAATGGAGCTTCAGGAAGACATAACTCTGAAAGCAAAAATTAATGACTGTGACCCTATTCAGTTCTGGACAAAGCTTATTACAGCTAAATATCCCCTTGTGCAAAAACTAACAGTCTATGTTATAACAACGTTTGGTTCTACATATACCTGTGAATCAGCATTTTCCACCATTCTATTCTATTCAAATGGCAGTCACACCATTTGTGCCTAATTTCAAAGGGTTGGTCAAAGACAAAAGGTGCCTCTTTTCCCATTAACTGTCAAGGGATGTAACTGTAATGTAAATAGTTCTGCAAAGTTTGTGAATGGATAGCTGGATGATATCTTCTAAAATGTTCCTTCAGGATTCAGATTGGCTCTTCATCTGCCAGTGAACACTGGTAAATGGACCTTTACTAACACTATCTGAGTAACCCTGATATAGAAAGTAAAAAAGATTGGGCCAGGGAGAGAGTGTGGTCCAGTGATTAATGTCCAGGGCTTGTAACTAGAAGGGCACTGGTTCAAATCCCACCTCTGCCACTGTCAGTCACTGGTTCAAATCCCACCTCTGCCACTGACTGACTCACTGTGTGACCCTGAACAAGTCACTTAACCTCCTTGTGCTCTATCCTGCAGATTAAATGTTAAATCAATGTCCTGTTGTAATTGAGTCTGCATATAATTCACAGTTTACCTCTGTAAAACACTTTGTGATGGTGGATCAATATAAAAGGTGCTATATAAATATATTATTATTATTATTATTATTATTATTATTATTATTATTATTATTATTATTATTAAGGTCAGAACCCTGAGGTACTCTCATAATCAGAGGTTCAGAATTGGAAGTAACACCATCAGCTTTAACAGTTTGTGTTCGATCTATTAAATAGTTCTTAAACTAATCCACTGCTCTATTACTTAATCCCAGTTGGAATAGTTTTTTATCTCAATATTAAATGGTCTGCAGAATCAAATGCTTTGGACAAATCCAAGAGCAAAGCACCAACAAATGTACCAGCATCCAAGGCTATCCATATATCATTAATCACTTTAAACAGCAGTTTGTATATGTTTCAGATTTCTGGTAAAATATTATTCTGCTCTAAAAAAATTTTTAACTGCTCATTTACAAGGCATTCCAATATTTTAGCAGTAGATGAAGGTGCAGATATTGGTCTATAGTTGTTAAGGTTGTGTATTCTCCTCCCTTAAACAGGGACCACATATGCTGACTTCCAATCTGATGGAATTAAATTAGAAATAAGATAAAGATTAAACAGATCAGTTAATGGTTGAGCGATAATCCCAGCTGCTAATTTCAAAAAGTATGGCTCAAGTCTGTCCGGGCCAGCTGATTTTTTTTTTATCAAGGTTCAGTAGTAATTTTTATACTTCTGATACTTTTTCTTTTATGTGTTGCTGTTTTGAGTCAGAAGCAGGTTTAGTGATAGTTCTAGCAGTCTCTAGTGGCATCTGTGTTGAAATGTTATCAAATGCTTGACTGACCTGAATAAAATGTGTATTAAAACAATCAACAGTATACTTACTCTCAATCTAATTACAGTATTAATGCTTATGAATCAATGCATGCACTGAAAAGGGGCTAATAATAAAAACACTGATGACACAGGAAGAGTTTGGGGCGTAATGTGGATTGGATATAATTTAGAACTCGTAGGTTCTGTTCATATTTGTACACAGTACTTCACATATTCCATTCAAAATGATATGCTTCATTAAGCCTGTATAAAGGTTCTGGACCCTGCACTTAATCATCACCACCTAGGGCCCAGCACAGCCTAAGGCCGGTCCTTGTTATTATTATTTAAATTTATGGTTTGGTGTGTTAAAAACACAGTTTTGTTATTGTTGTTTTGCAGCATGGATGGGGTTAAAATTCCCCATCCATGCTAAACTCGTGCAGAATGTGATGTCTCCAGATTGATTAATTAATTGCTAACTTGGAAACAGTTATCTTTATGTTATCTTTATAAAAACCAGTAACTTTGGCTGAACGAGGTTGGTTGTTCAGAAAACCACACACTTTATTTTGTAGTTTTTCCTTAAAGTGTTTTGTTTTCCTTTTTCCTTTTTCCTTTTGATTATTCTTTTTGGTTTACAAACCTGCATGTGTGATTTATGAAGACGGGGTACAATACCATTGCTGGTAGAGTGCCACCGAACTGTCACAGAAGCACCTGCCAATCGAGCTTGGAATAATAAATCTGGGCGCCTATGCCACCGTTTCATATTGGAACTTTGTGTCTGCCTTGTGTTTTCCCACACCCTTCCACAATGCCCATGTGTTGATAGGCACTACTATAACAATATTAGAACAGTTGGTGGAGAGTAGAGAAAGAGTAATTCACCCATAACTTCAACATGCTATAAGGTAAACCTTAAAAGAAACTAAGTCAAGTAGACAAATGTTTTATAAGTGAGAGTAAGAATGTAGGTAGGTAAGTTATTATACATACAAGAACTGAGGCATGCTTACTGTAGACAGAAAGGGACTGATTTTCATGCAGTAATAAATGCAAGTTAATAGTGTTTCAATGACAGTATCTGTATCATGCTCACCACCACAGTATCTCTCATGCTTTACCATGATTTCACTCTACTTTTACTATGCTTTACTCTTTGTTTTTATCTTTGTGAACCTTTAAAATGGTTGTAATGCTTTATTATGGTTCTGCTTGCAGAAAAGAGTTAGAATTGGATAAAAACGATATATACACTGAACAGCCAAAAGCCATTAATTGCAGGATCTGACCAGGTCTTATTTGTTTTAATGCATTTCAAACCAATACAACAACGCAGCAGAAAAAAGTAAAGGATGGCGATTACAGCCAAGCAATTATCAAAATTGATGCTGTAACATTTGGCATAGATGTGTTCATTGTATTTAATAGTTTCCCTTTTCAGAAATGCTACCAGGCTTAATTCTGTAACAGTAAGTTTCATATGAGATAGCAATTACTAGTCAATTTCTTTCATTTACTCACTTTTGGGAAATAAAATAGGCAATTCATTGTAAAAGCTTGGCTGCAGATTTTGTTATAAATAATAACAAATTCTACTCGGATTACAATTCTACTCGGAAGTCAGGAGCACCTCCTTTTTCTCTCCCTTGCACTGTGGAGATGTGTTAGGAATAGTTATTGGAATTGTGACTGAGGTCTGATCACATGTGCATTGAGAATATAGGATTCAGTTTTCTGAAACTGACATACATGTCTGGATGAAAATCTTTTGAGCAAAAATGCATAGGCTCTAGCAAAGGCTCATCCATCTTCATTGAAATTAAAAACAATCTCGGTATCAAAGTGAGGGATAGAGGTAATATTAATGTTAATAATGGGTGCTTTTGAGAATTCAACTGTTAGATTATGTGTGTATGCAACACTACTTTCCATGGGTGCTATTGAGAATTCAACTGTTAGATTATGTGTGTATGCAACACTACTTTCCATGGGTGCTATTGAGAATTCAACTGTTAGATTATGTGTGTATGCAACACTATGTGCCATTTTCGCCGGTGAATGACTTGTTTATGTTTCTATTATGTGTATATTTCTCAGTTCTCTTCTGTTAAAGTTTTATTACAGGTGGCACTATGGGCTGCCAAACTGGTTTTTGACACAATAGTAAAGACAAAGCAAAGGCCTGTCTGAGATGGATGTATTATTGTAACAAATAGGCGCTGTTGCGATACTGTGATACATGTTGTTTTCTTGGTCTTTTGCACCTCAAGCACAGTAGAAATTAAAAAAAAAGAAACATTGATGTAAAGGAAGGTAAGTAAGCTGGGCTTAGCTGAGTGGGGGACAGAGGGGGGTGATGCTGGGACTTTTTAAAGTTAGTGAAGTTTCCCAAAGGGGGGAAAGTTTTATATGGATGACCAGTATATTTTATTTTTTGTAACTTCACTTGTCCATTTTTATTGATTAGGAATTGTCTTTTTTCTAGCTGTTTTGTATACTTAAATGTTCTGTTTAGAATTGTTGTCTTTATGTACAACTCCCTTGATAGTAGCAACCATCTTCATAGCGGCAGTAAGTTTTTGTCCTAATTCAAAACAGTACAGTTAAAAATCAGAATTCTCACGCAGGAAATATAACTGGCTGTTATTAAAATGTTATACGTTCTCTTATCAACACATTAACATGGCAAAACAAAACAAATGACACCATAGTGTTGTGCTCAGGGTGCAGTTTGTTTTGCAGAAAGTTATCAGAAGGAAGAGACACAGTTCTGATAGGCTACAGTCTATTAAATAGCTCAATTATGGGCTGCCTGCATGTGAACAACAGAGAAGTGTTTCAAGAAAAGCCAATACTCTGTGAAATGAACAAACCTTTTAGCAAAGCTTTTAGAGGATCACACTGGTGGAAACCTGTAGAGATATCTATTATCACAAGGGGCCCATCTGTCAATTGTACTCCTGTGACCAGCTATCGGTACATTGCCTTCAAAAGATGCCTTGCAGTCACAACTGGAAAAAAAAAAGTTGGGAAGTGTTTCCTAATATTGTAGCTAATCCTCACACTAGCAATGAGTTAACCTCAGGTAAAACCCATCCAAACTATCAAATACTTAATCCTAACGTATAACTGAAGAGGATCACTGGTAGAAATATTTGTTTACCCAAACTTATAAAAAAACAGTAAATGTTTTTGATATTTGCTGTTCTTTGCCTTGGTAGAGATTTGTCTGAAATGCATTTTCTGCACACCTGTGACACAGTGTACATCCTGGGCTGGAAAGTCAAAGGCACCCACTGAGCTGCCGATCAGCCAGACTACAGAGCGCAGGGAAAGGAAAAAGGGCAGTCTGGTGTATTGTTGGGTGAGACGGACACGGGGGAGAAAAACGCTGTTTGTGAAGGTTTGCAGTGCTGTGCTTTATAAAACTAACTAACCGTGTTACGAAATGTATTTTGGACTGGGTTTACGATTTCGGACTGTGATTTTTGAACTGAAGGATAAAAGGCTTGTCCTTTCCTAAGACTAGAGATGGGAAAATTGATGCCTTGTTAATCACTGAGCCCGTTGAACCATTGTTGCTTCACCAAAAGCTTATTTTACTTTGTGTCTTTTCAGTAGTGATGTCAAAAGTGAAGCCTCAAGAATCACTAAGCCCTTTGTACCATTGGTTCACCAAAAAGTTCATTCATCCGAATCCCATGCAGCGCTTCACGTTCTTTAGTGCCATCTAATGGTAGATCTGCACAACTGAATGTCTTTAAAGTCAAGGCATTACTAAAATCCAACCAACGGTGTGCAGCAGAAAGGAATATCCACTAGAAACTGTCCTCTGGGCATGAGATGATTCTAGGGCATTTGCCAAGCACTCCCACCTTTCACTTCCCCCAGCTCTGCACCTCTCCGACATCAACCCACCCTGACCCTAACCCAACACCAACCCTAACCTTAAGCAACCCCAGCCCTAAAACCTAACCCTAACCTAATACCTAACCCTAAACCTAACCCTTAAGCATCATCTGATGCCCTGAAGACAGTTTCTAGTGGCTCTTCCTTTGTGCTGCCAACGGCCTCACAGCAAATTGGTAGACCGTGAAAAAAGTAGATATTGCCTATACTGCGCATGCGCAAATTTCAGATATTAAAGGGAGGGTTAGTTGGCAATTGAATGAAGATATAGGACTGAAGCGCCACGTTAGTTATTTTTCAGATACAAAAACAAAGAGCAGATTACAATTTATCCCTCCACTAACTGGGTAGGCAATGCTTCCTAGTAGGAGTACATGTCAGGTTAATATGGACTGCGAGGGGACATTTTCAGGCTTTATAATTTTGTATATTAAAAAACATTGCAAAAACTGTTCTTTTCGGCTTGCCTAAAACAGCGCACTGTGAATACTGCGGTAGAAATTGGACAGTGTTGGTGAAATCATTACATTTCATTACTGCCAATGTCTGAAACGTCAAAGCATTCCTAAAAGGAACACTCACACATCACGTGTAATGGTGCAACTGAACCAAATGATCCTTTGCTTCTTGACGCTGTTTGCCTCATTTAGTTCATGTAGGATCGAACCATCTGAAGCTTCATTCTCAAGTTAGAGGAACAATATTAAGTTCAGTAGGAGCACTGAGGGAGCAAAGTTTTATTTTACTGTCCCTGGCATAAATAAGAGTGTTAGAAGACACTAAAATGTACAACAACTGTCTGTGACTTTCATTGAATTAGTGCTGGTAAGTGGCTGGCCATCACAACGATTTTGCCACTTTACTACACCCAAATATATGTGGAAGAGGTTAAATGTCAGCAAAACTTGCAAAGAAAACGTACTAAATGAAATGTAGAAATGTAGAAAAGTATTCAGCCCCTTAAGTCAGTACTTGGTAGAAGCACCTTTTACAGCAGTTACTGCTATGAGTCATTTTGGATAGGTCTCTACTAGCTTTGCACAGTAGGATGGTGACATTTTTGCCCATTCTTCACAGGAAAATTCCTCCAGTTCTGATAAGTTTGTTGAGGATCGTCGATGGACTGCAATCTTCAAGTCTCGCCATAAATTTTCGATTGGATTCAAGTCAGGACTTTGACTGGGCCACTCAAGAACATTAATTCTCTTCTTGTTCAACCACTCCAGTGTGGCTTTGGCTTTGTGCTTCGGGTCATTGTCCTGCTGAAATAATTTCCTCCCCAGTTCAGTCTTGGCTGACTCAAACAGGTTTTCCTCAAGGATTCGCCTGTACTTTGCACCATCCATTCTCCCCTCTACCCTGACAAGCTTCCCAGTCCCTGCTGAAGAGAAGCATCCCCATAACATGATGCTGCCACCACCATGCTTGACAGTTGGGATGGTGTTGACTGGGTGATGTGCAATGTTGGGCTTGCGCCAGACGTAATGCTTGGAATTTAGACCGGAAAGTTCAATTTCTGTCTCGTCTGAAAACAAAACCTTTTTCCACATGTCTGCAGTATCATCTACGTGCGTTAAGATTAGGTTTTTTGAGTAATGGCTTCTTTCTTGCCACCCAGCCATAAAGGTCAGCTTTGTGTGGGGACCGGCTTATTGTTGATGTGTGAACACTGACTCCCACCTTGCAAAGGACCATATGGACAGCTGGAAATACAAAATCAAAATGCATGGCTGAACTCGTGGTGCACACAGGAAGGATTCACCTTTCTTGAACATTGGAGCACATTCTACAACAAGGACTATCTATATAGGTGGGACGGACTGCACTTAAACAGAAAGGGAACCAATCTACTCGGAGAAAGGATCCTTGAGGAGGTCCAGAAGCATTTAAACTAGAAAGGAAGGGGGGAGAAAACAAAAAAACAGAAGGGAGACCACATCAAAACAAGGGCAACAACTCAGGTAAGACCACAATTAAATGTATTTATCTTAATGCTAGAAGTCAACAAAACATTAGAATTAGAAACTAAATGTTAGAATTTGAAGCTACTGCACTAACAAGTAACTACGATGTGATAGGTGTTACAGAAACTTGGTCGTCTGAGAGTGATGGAGACGAATATAATATTAGTGGGTATACACTGTATAGGAAAGACAGGCAGGACAAGAGGCGGAGGGGTAGTGCTATACATAAGAAATAGTCTTGAAGCCCAGGTGTTAAACCTGGACAAAGAAAACAATGCAGAATCAATATGGGTCAGAATAATGGACACAAATTCAAAGGGCATAATAATAGGAGTATCCTATAGACCGCCAAATTCAGACGCTGAGCAAAATAATCTCTTATACAATGACATTCGAAATGCGTGTAGAAAAGGAGAAGCCATACTAATGGGGGATTTCAACTTCCCCCATATAAAATGGGAAAACCCGATGGGGGGCACGACGGACGAAATTGAAATGGCAGAAATGACAAATGACTGCTTCCTAACACAATTTGTCAAGGCACCGACTAGAGGGGAGGCATGCCTTGATTTAGTCTTTTCAAATAACGAAGACAGAATAACTAAAACAGAGGTCAGAGAACCATTGGCAAACTCAGACCACAACATGGTCTCATTTGAAGTGATTTTAAAATCCTTTAGTAATGACTAAAGCTAAGGTTTCCAATTTTAGAACGGCAAACTATGAAGATATGAAACAGAGACAAACAGAAGTAGATTGGAGTAAAACAGAGAAAACATCCACAGAAAAAGGATGGCTGTTTTTAAAATGTAGTACTAGAGGCTTAAAACAATTACATCCCAAAAGTAAACAAATCTAAATCTAAAACAAACTGGCCCAAATGGTTTAATAGATCAATAAAAAAAGAGTGTTTAAAAGGGACCAAAAACAAAGAACACAGAAAGAGTACTTGGAACTGCAAACACAAGTCAAAAAGGAAGTTAGAAAGGCCAAGAGAGAGATAGAAATCAATATTGCTAAGGGGGTTAAAACCAATTCTAAAATGTTTTTCCAATATTATAACAGCAAGAAAAACTTCAAAGAGGAGGTTAAATGACTGAGACACAAATATCAAAATCATAGATGAAGAAAAAAAAATAGCAAATATATTAAATGATTACTTTTCACATGTTTTTACAAAGGAGGACACGGACAACATGCCCCACATGTCGACCTTTCAAATAACTTTAGCATACAGAGGCAGAAGTGTTAAAGGGACTAGGAGCTCTTAAAATAAACAAATACCCTGGGCCGGATGAGATCCTCCCAATAGTACTCAAAGAAATGAAAGAAGTTATTTACAAACCGCTAACCAAGATCATGCAACAGTCTCTTGACACAGGGGTTGTACCGACAGACTGGAAAATAGCAAACGTAATACCGGTCCACAAAAAGGGAGACAAAACCGAACCAGGTAACTACAGACCAATAAGCCTGACTTCTATTATATGTAAACTTATGGAAACTATAATAAGATCCAAAATGGAAAATTACCTATATGGTAACAATATCCAGCATGGTTTTAGGAAAGGGAGATCGTGTCTAACTAACCTGCTTGACTTTTTTGAGGATGCAACATTGAAAATGGATAATTGCAAAGCATACGACATGGTTTATTTAGATTTCCAGAAAGCTTTTGACAAAGTCCTGCATAAAAGCTTAATTCTCAAACTGAACGCAGTACGGATTCAAGGAAATGCATGCACATGGATTAGGGAGTGGTTAACATGTAGAAAACAGAAAGTACTGATTAGAGGAGATACCTCAAAATGGAGCGACGTAACCAGTGGTGTACCACATGGATCAGTATTAGGTCCTCTGCTATTCCTAATCTACATTAATGATTTAGATTCTGGTATAGTAAGCAAACTCGTTAAATTTGCAGACGACACAAAAATAGGAGGATTGGCAGACAATGTTGCAGCAGCAAAGGTCATTCAAAATGATCTAGACAGCATTCATAACTGGGCAGACACATGGCAAATGAAATTTAATAGAGAAAAGTGTAAAGTATTGCATACAGGAAGTAAAAATGTGCATTATAAATATCATATGGGAGATACTGAAATTGAAGAAGGGAACTATGAAAAAGACCTAGGAGTTTATGTTGTCTCAGAAATGTCTTCATCTAGACAATGTGGGAAAGCTATAAAAAAGGCCAACAAGATGCTCGGATATATTGTGAGAAGTGTTAAATTTAAATCAAGGGAAGTAATGTTAAAACTTTACAATGCATTAGTAAGACCTCACCTAGAATATTGTGTTCAGTTCTGGTCACCTCGTTACAAAAAGGATATTGCTGCTCTAGAAAGAGTGCAAAGAAGAGCAACTAGAATTATCCCGGGTTTAAAAGGCATGTCGTACGCAGACAGGCTAAAAGAATTGAATCTATTCAGTCTTGAACAAAGAAGCCTATGCGGCGATCTGATTCAAACATTCAAAATCCTAAAAGGTATATACAATGTCGACCCAGGGGACTTTGACCTGAAAAAAGAAACAAGGACCAGGGTTCACAAATGGAGATTAGATAAAGGGGCATTCAGAACAGAAAATAGGAGGCACTTTTTTACACAGAGAATTGTAAGGGTCTGGAACCAACTCCCGAGTAATGTTGAAGCTGACACCCTGGGATCCTTCAAGAAGCTGCTTGATGAGATTCTGGGATCAATAAGCTACTAACAACCAAATGAGCAAGATGGGCTGAATGGCCTCCTCTCATTTGTAAACTTTCTTATGTTCTTATGTAGTGCAATTTCTAACACCTATAAACTAGACTTCCAAAGCTACCTTGTTTCTATATGGTCCTACATGTCCAATCAGTGTAATAGAATAGGAATATGTACAGTATTAAACATGAACAGGCACTCCACAGGGAAGAAGAAAACCCATTCATTCAGTGTAGAAAATGCTTAGATTAACAATAGGGCTATTTACATAAAGGTGAAACTGAGCAATTTGCCACAATAAATATGTATTTCATCAGGAATCGTTGACAGTTTTGTGAGAAATGTACGAGAATAGAAATATGTAAATGGAATAATAGCTAGGGAAACAGCTATTAGGGCAGCAGTGTGGAGTAGTGGTTAGGGCTCTGGACTCTTGACCGGAGGGTCGTGGGTTCAATCCCCAGTGGGGACACTGCTGCTGTACCCTTGAGCAAGGTACTTTACCTACTTTGCTCCAGTAAAAACCCAACTGTATAAATAGGTAATTGTATGTAAAAAATAATGTGATATCTTGTAACAATTAAGTCGCCCTGGATAAGGGCGTCAGCTAAGAAATAAATAATAATAATAATAATAAAGGGTGAGCGCTGCAGGACGAAAGCCCTTAATTTAAATAGTGTGTGTGGGAATGTAAGGCTGGCAGGGATAGGGATAGGGTAATTGGTGCTAATTTGGGAGTGGCCACATATATATAAGGAACCAGAAAGTCATTGTTTGTTGGAGGCGTTTGGGTGCTGGTTGTGAAGCGAATGACCAGCCTACACATGTCTTATTCTTTTGTTTGAAGCTTTCTTTTGGCCCTCGTGTTTTGTTTGTTCCTGTGTTTGGTGTTATTTTGTTCAATAAAGTGCTCAACAGCGCTTTAAACTGCATTTTTCTGTCTCTGGGTCTATTTACTGCTGGTAGCCAGCCTGGGCTGTGATGCTACCCTGTCACAGTCATATAAATTAATGATGGGGAATGGGGCGTCCCTGCAGCTACTAGTATATTAATCACTGTTCTTACTTCAAATAAATATTTAAAACATGTACCACAACAGATTAGACTTTGTGAGACTGCTTTCCCAAGTCCAGCTGTTCACTAAACTGTGTATTTCATTAACCCTTCTTCAGCCAACCGTTCATTATAATTCTGTACAGTACAACGTTGCATGTCCGACACCCTGTGGGTATAGGCGGATATGTGAAAGTCAGATTTGCTAACATCTGTAGAATACAAATAAATATTAAAGGTAGACTAAAACACAATGAAGCTGCATTTGTTGCAAATGCCATTACTCTCATAGTCTACTTTTAATATTTATTTATTTATTTATTTATTTATTTATTTATTTAGCGAGGCGGTTAATTGATCAGGGCGGTTATGTGACGGTCGGATATGCGATGTTCCACTGTACTGTTATATTGTTCTGTGTCTACAAGCAAACTGTTGTGTCACTCTGTACTGACAGCAAGATTTATAGAAAAGATGACAGACATGGACTGAGTGAGAGGTATCAGGCACTTTCACTAAATAGATTACTATAACCAAATTACTTTTAAACAAGCATGTGAGACATACATCCCCTACCATGACTGTGGATTCAAAAATAGAGCCACCAGCAGGGTTGGTGATTTTCTTTAAAAAAAAAAAAAAATCAAAATCAGAATTGTTTAAATTTAAATCAGATTTGTTGTTTTATATTATGGAAACATTTTAATAGTACTGTAGTTATAGCTTTACCTCCAAATACTGTATATTTAACATTCTTAGGATTTAGCAAATGGTGGTTTGTGAATATACCAAACCAAATCACTCAATGAAGACATAAATAAAGCAAATTATTTATAATTGTGGCATCCTCTAAAAGTATGTTTTGACTTCTAAAAAGACTTTCTGGAGTTTCATCGTGGACATATTATATAATTCACATCATTATTGCAGCATGCATTGTCATGTTAACTACATTTTAGTGTGCATGAGTGAAAATCCAAATATCCCACCTTTTAAACACATTTTAGACTGTCAGTTGTCACTTAAAATCGGGAGGTACTGATTAAAAACTTGTAATTAAGATGACATTCCCTGCTTTTACATTCATCTTCAATCTATGTGTTTTCAGTACCAATCACTGATAATGGGAAAAGCGTCTTCCGATAATCTGAAATATTTAACTTCTCCTTGCATTTTGAGGACGCTAATTGCTGGCCAGGGCTGCAGTTGGTTTGCTGTATATAAACAAGCTATGTGATTAATGTAGGCCTACTCTCCATTACAGTCAGCACTCGGATATACGACCCTCAGATACACGTCAGTCGCGTTTTACCATCCTTATATTAAGAAACAAATCAATTGCCTCTATATATATATCTATATCTATATATATATATATATATATATATATATATCTATATATATATATATATATATATATATATATATATATATATATATATATATATAATTATGTGTGTGTGTAACAAATTAATGCACTTATCCGTCACATGCAATTTCTCGTTATAATTTATTTGATTGTCACAGCCCACATATTTTTTCTCGCAAATCAGTCTGTTTTTATTGTGTAGTTACACAGCGCTTCCTCCAGTTTCACCTGACAAAAATGCAGCAAAAACAAAGTGAACGAGACAAGCTACCTTAATGTAAAACAGTTAATCATTAAACAGTTTTATATAATGTGGTGTATTTTTTTTTTAAATCTGTGATCTTTAGTTGCTTTTGTGCATTTTCATTTGCAAGTGAACTGTGACATTATGGCCTTATCGAGCTGCAGTATTCTGCAGTTTTGAATACTGACTTTGGATACTGTTTTAATTCTGGAAACTGGTGTTTTTTAATCTTTTGCTAAATTACATTGCCTTTTACGTTTTACGCAGTTCTGTGCATGGGTAATATTTTGATTTCATTTTGCTGTTGGGTGGTTAATGGGGATTTTTACATACTGCTACAATACGTACCGGATTTTAAAGTATATACTGTATTACAGATGTGTATGTGTGTGCAGGGCAGGGGGTTGTTTGGGTGGTAGGGGGCAGGTTACAACGTGCTCACCTAGATACATGTCAAATCAGATGAAATAATCAGATATGTATCATACTCGTTTAACCGTTACTGAAATCAAGATTTTATAGGGTCGCATATGTGAGTGCTGACTGTATATCCTGTGGTTACTTAGTTAAGCCTGGCCATGCAGCATTTGACAGGCTGCACAAAACAAATAAGCGGGTTTGTGGGATGATATTAAGAGAGGTAATTTCTCAAAGAACCTGTGGTACATGGCGAGTGGTTTTTAAAAAATCGTGAAGCAGGAAGTGAGTTTTAGGAAGCACTTGCACAAAAAGAAAGAAAAATACTCACTTAAAATTAAAAACACCATAATCCACTCACTGATAACACTAACCCGACCCGACCCAACCCGAGACATAATATACAAACTACACCCAACCCGACCCGAACCCGACACTTAGTGTTGGGTCCTGTCGGGCTCAAGTCGGGTAGCAAGGCTCTATTCTGGTTTGCAGATGTCAAGGTGGAACAAAGCGCACTGTCACATTCATGTGGATAAGTGGCTTGCAGTTTACTTCAGTTATCCAGACGTGCGTTGTTGTTACTGAACAAGCTGTTAAAGATGCCGAAAACTATAAAAATAGATTGGGTCAAGGAGTTTGGCAATTGCCATCCAGGTGACAAAAACTCGGAGATACACTAATATATAAATACCATTTTTGTTTTTTTATTATTACTACACAGATGTATTTGTAATGTTTAAGTAAAATGGTAAGTTTCCAGCGTTATTCAATCAATAGTACTGTTAACATATCTTTTAATGTGACCGGGGGGGGGGGGGGGGGGGGGGGTTGGGGGTTGCGGGACAACTCACTGAATAACACAGATTTTATTTTATCTGAGAATTTTATTCATTTTATTGCGGAAAACTAGGATCCCTGCTCATCACTACAGATGACCTGCATCACTAAAGTGTTTTAGATATTACCGAAATGTGTGCAGTCTAGGAAAAAGAAGCACTTTCTAACCAAACGCTTTATTGACAAGTAATATTACAGTAACTTGTTACCCCAACTCAGTTTACAATCATAAACTAATTTTACAATCAAGTAAATATTAAAATTATACTGAGTCATGTAAAGATTTAAAAAAAAAAAAAAAAGAAATACCTGCTAAATCCAGGATATTAACCTTAAAACCTTCAAATCCAAACCTTAGCACTCAATGTTGTAATACTTTTCATATGCATCCACTCACATACACTGTATTATGTTCGCATTTGGTTTTCTAGGTTTTCTTTGTGATAGGCTCTAACAGTGTGTTGCTGTGTTGGCATTTAAATAGACAGTGTAGACTAGCTGTATTGAAGCTATATTTCCTTATTATAATACCATGAATGATTCCAGGGACATCATGAAAACACACCTCGTTTTCTTATTTCCTTGGATCAGTGCCCTGTAAAAAGGGCAAAACTAGACAAAATAAGTCAATTTGGTTAGAACATTGTAATAATAATGTTAATATTATAGCAATAAAAGCAAGACTGTGCATTCAGTTGGATTCCTGTCTTCTCTCTGCTGATTGGCTCTGACAAACACAACAGGCCCTCGAATTAACGCCTCATTCAGATATCAGCTTTTTAATAGATGCCGCCCTCGAATAAACGTAAAGGTATTTTTTTTATACCCCTGCTCTAAAAATAAATAAAGAAACATGCAACTCTGTCCATGTACATGTCCGTGTTATCTCTGTGGTGCCGGGTGCCCTTTTTTTTTTTCGGCTTCTATCGGTCTCACTCCATTGAATGGTTTTCTCGGCCTTTTCTGGTGAAAAAACGACTAGAGACCTGTTTTTTACGTCTTTTTGATGATGTCGGACAGGGTCCGACATTGGACCGTAAAGGGAAAATTGTAATGTCAGACCTGGTCCGACACAGGACCGCAAAGGGTTAACTGTCATTTGCCATGTGTCTGCCCAGTTCTGAATGTTGTCTAGATTATTTTGAATGACCTTTGCTCCTACAACGTTTGCCAATCCTCCTATTTTTGTGTCGTCTGCAAATTTAACAAGTTTGCTTACTATACCAGAATCTAAGTCATTAATGTAGATTAGGAATAGCAGAGGACCTAATACTGATCCCTGTGGTACACCACTGGTTACCGCGCTCAATTTTGAGGTTTCTCCTCTAATCAGCACTTTCTGTTTTCTACATATTAACCACTCCCTAATCCATGTGCATGCATTTCCTTGAATCCCTACTGCATTCAGTTTGAGAATTAATCTTTTATGCGGGACTTTGTCAAAAGCTTTCTGGAAATCTAAATAAACCATGTCGTATGCTTTGCAATTATCCATTATCAATGTTGCATCCTCAAAAAAATCAAGCAGGTTAGTTAGACACGATCTCCCTTTCCTAAAACCATGCTGACTGTCTCCCAGGATACTGTTACCATATAGGTAATTTTTCCATTTTGGATCTTATTATAGTTTCCATAAGTTTACATGTAATAGAAGTCAGGCTTATCAGTCTGTAGTTACCTGGTTCGGTTTTGTCTCCCTTTTTGTCGGTACAACCCCTGTGTCAAGAGACTGTTGCATGATCTTGGTTAGCGGTTTGTAAATAACTTCTTTCATTTCTTTGAGTACTATTGGGAGGATCTCATCCGGCCCAGGGGATTTGTTTATTTTAAGAGCTCCTAGTCCCTTTAACACTTCTGCCTCTGTTATGCTAAAGTTATTTAAAACTGGATAGGAGCAGGTCGACATGTGGGGCATGTTGTCTGTATCCTCCTAATTAATCTTCGTGTATGATTTTGCCATTTGTGTCTCTTAGACATTTAACCTCATCTTTGAATGTTCTCTTGCTGTTATAATATTGGAAAAACCTTTTGGAATTGGTTTTAGCCCCCTTAGCAATGTTCATTTACATCTCTGTCTTGGCCTTTCTAACTTCCTTTTTGACTTGCATTTGCAGTTCCAAGTACTCTTTCTGTGTACTTTGTTTTTGGTCCCTTTTAAACACTCTGTAAAGTGCCTTTTTTCACTGAATATTTTTTTATTGATCTATTAACCATTTGGGCCAGTTTGTTTTAGATTTAGATTTGTCTACTTTTGGGATGTAATTGTTTTAAGCCTCTAGTACTACATTTTAAAAACAGCCATCCTTTTTCTGTGGATGTTTTCTCTGTTTTACTCCAATCTACTTCTGTTTGTCTCTGTTTCATATCTTCATAGTTTGCCGTTCTAAAATTGGAAACCTTAGCTTTAGTCATTACTTTTGGGGGTATTAAAATCACTTCAAATGAGACCATGTTGTGGTCTGAGTTTGCCAGTGGTTCTCTGACCTCTGTTTTAGTTATTCTGTCTTCGTTATTTGAAAAGACTAAATCAAGGCATGCCTCCCCTCTAGTCGGTGCCTTGACGAATTTCATTAGGAAGCAGTCATTAGTCATTTCCACCTTTTGCAGTTTTGAAAATGTACTATTCACTTAAAAATGTTGGCACACAACCTATGAAATAATTTTTGAACCTCAAGATACATAATCACTTTCTGTGCTGTAATTTCATACTTATGTTGGCTATATGAAAAGGTTGTTTTAAAAAAAAAAATGTAATCAGAAATATTTGACTAAAACTAATTACTGCCCAATAATAAGGTAAGAAATGACACCCTGCAAATATTTTTTATTTTATTTTTTTTAAACACTGCAATAATACTTAAATAAGGCTAATATTCTTTAAAAGCCCCTGGTACCACCACTATTCTAAAGGTTAAAATACATTTTGCAAGTTATGACCCTGTGGATATGGTTCATTCTCAGTTTTATCACTTTTGAAAGGGAAATTGTAGCTTGTCAAAACTGTTAGTTCTCACAGGAATTTTTTAGAAGCCTTTGCAGCAAACAGTGTGTTTGCTAATGTATTTTTTCAATGTATCTTTGTTCCATTGGATTTCGTCGATTTAATTGCAGCCTGCAATAACCTCAGGGAAAACCTCAGCTTTCTCAACAGATTTCTGTCTTACTGGACCTACATTTTAACACACCATGGAGATAGACCTGAAAAAGAGAATATCCCTGTAAAATTAGGTCACATGCAACCCTAAATGATGGCTTATTTTGACCTTTTGCTGTCCAGTGTCCAATGTATTTTACATCTATAATAAATGCATAAAAAGCTTTCAAACTGTGTTTCATAGCAATTTATAATAAGTGACCCTACACACAACATATTAACATATTTATTCCTGAACACAGGCCTTTGTTTAATGTCCAGATTAGATTTATGGAATCAGTTCCCTTTCAATCTGCCGTATTCCTTTTGAATTTAAGACACACTTTTTGAACAGTTTTTTGATTCTCAAAAATAGCCTGAGTACAGCAGCGGCATGCAGTTGGTTTCCCAGTAGGTCATGCAGCGCGACTATATGAATGTAACATTGGCTAGAGGTAGGCACTGGTACCCGAAAACTGGGTATCCATCGGGTTTTAAATGACCCAACAAGACCCGGGTCCAATTGATTATTTATTTATTTTTCTCAGTGATTTATTCATATACCACAAGCCAGTACTTTGGGTGGCACTAGGACCCAGTGAAAAGGCTAGCCTGCCTGCCTTGGTTGATGCGCAAACAAAATTAAATCAGTATGAGTTAACGACAGTGCACAGACGCAGACTGTCATGCTACTTGAATAGAGCATAACTTGAGCTCCACTACACGCGTGTGGCTGCGACGTCACTCAGAGAGCCTGGTACTATATTAAGTGACTAGTTATGCAGAGCTAACACAGCATGACTCAAACATAGCACAAAGAATGGAGTGGTCCGCGCAATGAACATGCATAAACAAAAGATTACTTAGACAGAAAGACACATTTTATATTATAGTTTTACGACTGGTCATGCAGTGCATGAGTTCCATGCCCTGACTCATGCTACTGGAGTACAGTATAGTGATGTTTGTATTAAAATTGCCAACAAAAGACGTGACTACCCGGGTACACAAACAGCAACGTGACTGACTGCTGAGAAAAGACAACATCACTGCCCTAATACTCAAGCAGCAACACGACGTACTGCTGAAAAAAGATGAACCAAAACGTTTCTGCCCGATCTCAAATCATCCATGACATACAGGCTGCCAGTTTCAAAGAAGCGTCTTTAGCTTCATGAGGAATTCAAAGAGAAGCTTTCACAAACAGGGAGAAAAACACGTGTGAGTAATGAGAAGCAGCACATAACTGTAATGCTCTGTGTGACAGCAGACAGCCACAAACTGCCTCCATATGCGTAATTGAGGTTGTATCTTTGTAAATACATATTTATCTGATGTCAAATTGAGGGTGGGAAATTTGGGCTGCATCTGAAATTCAAAGAAATACAGTATATTCCTGTAGTCTTTGTTAATTATTCCATACACTCAAGGCAACAAAACCAGTATGTAAAGATTTAGCTAGCCCTGAAGCTATGAAATCAAACTCAAGCTGTTTTTTCCCTTTGTTTCTAAAGTGGATTGCTGAATGACCCATACTTTTTAAAAGATTAATTTAAATATAGATTGGATTTTTATTTGAAAGTTGAAGTTATCTATTTGGTAGAGAGGTACATTATTACAACTGATGCTACAGATATATTTCAACTACCAGCCATTGTAATCAAAAGATTACAATTTTGTGATTGAGTGAAGCACACATTGTCCTATTGTTTTTAAAGGCTTTCCACCCCATGAGCCCCACTTGATACTGTATAGTACAAAATACAGTTACAGAACACATATTTGAGTGTACTGCATATCCTGTAGCCATTTGTTATGGGATTACATATCCATTTGTTATGGGATTACATATCCATTTGTTATGGGATTACATGTCCATTTGTTATGGGATTACTGACATGCATTCTGTAATCTTTAAAAGATGAATCTCCCAGCTGAAAGACTACAGAGCTGATAACGAGATAATAGTTTCCGCAAAAAATAAACAAGCTTGTCTCGTTATCTTTTCTGTGTTGTGCACCTACATTGGTGGTCATTTCTTTTTTTAAAGCCAAAGTACATTTCAGTTCAGTTGTAACCGCAATGTGAACTGCACTTTATTATATTTTGAGTCAGCACGACACACCATCAAACCGGAAACACTAACATCTTGGTTTATGGCAGTCCCTAAACACATGGGAACCCAGAACAGCTCTTATTGTATGCGTGTGCACAATCTGGATTAACTGGTTTGAGCACAGAGTTTAATAACGTCACAACAGAGATCCCGAAAGCTACATAAACAGCTTCTTCTTCAGTAATTTAAGCTCCTTTTGATGTGATACAACAAAGATTATGCAGATTTATAAACAAAACAGTTAAAATAATGTGACTGATGTACGCTTTGAAGAACTCAATTTGCATGCATATGAAAAATAGTACAGTATAATTGATGCATAGTATGTATCTACAAAATGTGTATCTATTATGTTAAGTAATTTATTTAACACAATGTTTTATATACAGTCAGGTTTATTTTCCAACTAATGCTCACTATTCTCTTATAGAAAGCCTTTATGTAACTTAAGTTTCTTTGTTTATTTTCACACCTTATGACTTGCACAGTCACATGTATTGTAATGATTATAATTTACTTTTTGCTATATCCAGTAAATTATTAAGAGATGTTTGTTTATTATACTACAACAATTTTAAAAACCTGTTTGACACATTTAATAAATGAATTACCAGACATACAGTTAAATAGTAAACATTAGTGAACAACTGTTTCGCAGGACAAGACAAGAGAAAGTACTATAACACGCTATTATTTTATTATTATTATTATTATTATTATTATTATTATTATTATTATTATTTATTTCTTAGCAGACGCCCTTATCCAGGGCGACTTACAATCGTAAGCAAATACATTTCAAGTGTTACAATACAAGTAATACAATAAGAGCAAGAAATACAATAACTTTTGTTCAAGCAAAGTACAAGTGTGACAAACCAAAATTCAATAATACAGCAGAAAATAGTGATAGTTACATCAGGATATGATTAAATAGTGATATTTACATCAGGATGTGATTAAATACAAAGTACTACAGGTTAAACACTTGGCAGATTACAGTATTCTGAAGTACAGGATTAAATGCAGTAAAATAGGGGGCAGATAAGAGCAAAATAAAGCACATTTACATGAAGGGTAGTGTCCCAGGATACAAGCAACAGTGTGGAGTAGTGGTTAGGGCTCTGGACTCTTGACCGGAGGGTTGTGGGTTCAATCCCCAGTGGGGGACACTGCTGTTGTACCCTTGAGCAAGGTACTTTACCTAGATTGTTCCAGTAAAAACCCAACTGTATAAATGGGTAATTGTATGTAAAATAATGTGATATTTGTATAATGTGAAATAATGTATAATGTGATATCTTGTAACAATTGTAAGTCGCCCTGGATAAGGGCGTCTGCTAAGAAATAAATAATAATAATAATAATAATACAAACAGAGGAGTTCTACAGGTGCTGTTTTATTAACCAATAAGTAAGGACATTATATTAGTTTTTTCAGTAACATGTCCAACACTGATATTTAAAAGTTATTTTGGTGACATCACAACCATGTGTGGCAGCAGAAATAGGCTTCAAAGAAAATATTTTAAATCCAATATGCCAGTTGAATACAGTTCAAAGAAAAAATCACATATACTTGTAATGATTTCCATTACATGAGAGTAGGTGCTAAAACTTCATGCTGATATTGGACTCAGCTCTCGCCAAGATAAGCACGGACTAAGCTTATTTTACTGTAAACTAATGTGATCCATCTGCGTTTCCTTCCATCTGATGATGCAGATGTCCTTCTGTCTGGTGTTGATGGCTGAAGTGTAATGCTGGCTCCAGGGATCAGCCTATTTGGCCACCCTGGTGCCTATTTGGCCACCCTGGTGCACACACAACAGCTGCAATGCTGGCTCCAGGGGTCAACCACAGTGCGGCCTCCCTAGTGCATCAGCACGACAACCGTCTGGACTGAGCTGATGGCTAATGGCTTAACAAAAATTTGTGTGAGATCTGAAAAAAAATGCTTCTCTGTCAACGCTAATAAAATGAAAACAAAAAAATATGTAACAGTCTCAATACACTAAATTCATTGAAGACATTTTCCTGAACAAAATGTTTTGAGCCAAGAACGTTTGGGAACACCTGATCTAACACAAGGTTTATAGACCCTTGCAAAAGTCTGCTATAGTATTTTTGCACTTTCACCATGCTTTTCCTATTATTATACTGTGAATTTACCATAGTTTATCCTGGTTTGCCATGTTTTTTTAATAAGCTTTATGATGATTTGCTGGAATTTAAAATGCATACCTATGCTTTACCATTATTTGATATGCTTTATTCCATTTTTCTATGCTTTTATGAGGGGACAGCAAGTTGTACCGGTACTCATTTTTTTATTTATAAAGTTAGGGCAATGTAGCTGAAAAAATCTTTTTGTACAGTTGTGCTGTTTGCTGTTAATAAGTTAAAGAAACTCACTTTAATTTAACAGCGTCTCCACTCCAGTGAATAGCGCTGTCTCTTGAGGAAGAATTGAGGTTATTATGTCCAATTTATTTATTTAATTCACAATTGAATTACATTTTTTCTTTGAGTTCAAGATTGTCAATTTAAAAACTGAGCAGTAAATCACACAACACTGCTGTATCTTTTTTATGAACTTTACTAAGAAAATTAGAACAAATATGATACAAAAGTAGAAAAGAATTAATATCATAGTAGCACAAATCAGTACATCAAGTTTCAGCAATCAATGATATTCAGCTAATATCTCAGCTTCAGTGTGAATATTGATTAACAACAGAATGCATTCATCAGTTGTCTATGACTTGCTTTTTTCATCTAGGAAATAATAATCTTATATCAGTAACCAAATAACGTGAATATGCAATAACAGAATAACTGTTTCAAGTAAACATTAGAATACAAATATCTGTGAATTCTAATTAATAAGATAATTAATTAATAAAGTTACGAAATCATATAGATTTAACACACATTTAATTTCTTCTTACTTATTCTTATACCTTTGCTTAATTTCTTGGATCGCTTAAATTATTCTCACTCTCTTTACTTGTTAAGTCACTCATAAGATATTATCTAGGCCCCTTGTCAAATAAACAACATCTTTTACACCCAGTACACCTTTTAACGTTTCATAAATATCAACGTTTCTACAAATATCCCCCAGATATAGTTCCTGTAAATATCTTTATATTCTTCAGTTTAGTTGAGAACACTCCATTTTATTTGCAGAGTTGACTCTGTAGGGTGTTGTCCTTCGTTCATTTCATTGTTTGATGCTCCTTTGTTGGCAGGTCCTCTTTACTCTGAGGTGTCCAACACGGCAAGACACTCAGCCCATAATTAATTAATCAAGTATTAGCTTTTCCTTTTCTTCAGTAGAAATCCAGGTTGATGTAGTTACTTTTCAAGTCATTTAAACAATGTTTAGGTCTTTCAAGTTTTTTTAATTATTGGGGTGTTGAGGTTCAAAAATTATTTCATAGGTTGTGTGCCAACATTTTTAAGTTAATAGTAGTACATTTTCGAAACTGCAAAAGGTGGAAATGACAAATGACAAATGTCTGCCTCCTAATGCAATTTGTCAAGGCACCGACTAGAGGGGAGGCATGCCTTGATTTAGTCTTTTCAAATAACAAAGACAGAATAACTAAAACAGAGGTCAGAGAACCATTGGCAAACTCAGACCACAACATGGTCTCATTTGAAGTGATTTTAAAACCCCCAAAAGTAATGACTAAAGCTAAGGTTTCCAATTTTAGAACGGCAAACTATGAAGATATGAAACAGAGACAAACAGAAGTAGATTGGAGTAAAACAGAGAAAACATCCACAGAAAAAGGATGGCTGTTTTTAAAATGTAGTACTAGAGGCTTAAAACAATTACATCCCAAAAGTAGACAAATCTACATCTAAAACAAACTGGCCCAAATGGTTTAATAGATCAATAAAAAAATATTCAGTGAAAAAAGGCACTACAGAGTGTTTAAAAGCTATTTTTCAAGTTCTTCTCTGATCTACTTTGTCTGATAGAACCAGCTATATCACTAAAACAAAGACTGCTCTCTTCTGTGACCTTGGGGGTTATTACAAACCTACACACATATCAATATCTCATTGCTTCATTAACAAATGAGACACCAATACTCTTCTAAGGATGTACTGTAGTTAACCTTAGCTTGTTCAGAATACCACTGCTAAAATTTTGACTAAAACCCCAAAAAATGAGCATATCAACCGTTTTAGCCTCCTTGCACTGGCTCCCTGTTCAATATAGAATTGATTTTAAAATCTTATTATTGACCTATAAAGCCTTGAATGGAGCAGCACCTAGTTATTTGCAGGAGCTACTGACCTTGTATCTCCCAAATCGCACTCTTAGATCACAGGAAGCGGGGCTGCTCATTGTTCCCAGGGTCAATAAAATCAATACGGGAGGCAGGGCTTTGTCTTTTAGAGCCCCTAAACTATGGAATGCACTACTCCATGTGTTATGGAAGCTGGGTTTGTGGGTATTTTTAGGTCTAAACTTAAAACACATTTTTATAAAATGGCATTTTTATCTTAGTGGTTTTAATGCAACATAATTGCTAGCTTTTAATTATTATTATTATTATTATTATTATTATTATTATTATTATTATTATTTGTATATTTTGTATTTTATTGTATTTTTATGTATTTTTATGTATTTATGTACAGTGCCTTGTGATACTTCAGTATGAAAGGTGCTATATAAATGAAATAAATAAACAAACTAAAGGACCTCTTATCTGCATTGCCATGGATACGATGGCCAGTTTGCTCCTTAAATCACCTTCTTGTTAGAATATAGAGGTGCCTGTGCAAATAAAAAGACGTTTAACCCTTTGACTACTCTTTAGTCCCTTTTACATTGTCATGCAAGTCGACTACGTGATTTCACACTACTTTTTTTAGAAGCAGGGTCGACCTGGGTGACAGAAGCAAGTACACAATGCATGTACGAATGCCAGGAAGCAGCTTGTTACGGACACTTGCATCCAAGCTTCCGAATGTTGATTAGAGCAAATGTTTCTTCACCCCTGCTGCAATCAGGCTCTTGGTGTCTCAATCAACAAATATAGCTAAACAGAATAAACAGAAATGTTCCTTGCGGAAGTGAAATCTTCACGCAGGCATGTCTGTTTGTTACTTAGTCTGCTTACGAACGCCCACCATGCATTTTGTCTCGCTCGACCCAGGTCAAAGCACGTCGACCAACATCCTGCGGTGGGTTGCTGTCGACCTGGGTCAACCCAGGTATGACTCTAGTACCTGGTTTCACACTATGCGGAATTGTGACCTGGGTAGCAAGAACCTGCGTCAGGACCCGGGTAGAAGCATCAGTGTGAAGGGGGCTTTTTATAGTCCTACACTCACCAGTCACCGTGCTGGATTTTTGGTTTCAGTCAAGAAGCCAGGTGATGAAAGGAAGTGAGGCAGGCCTCTCTTATGAAAAGAGACACCTTAGGGGTTTGAGTTGCAAATCATTTTCTGTGGCATGTTCTTTTTCTTTAGAATGTAATAGCGGGAGATTTAAATAAAGTGAAATTATGAAAATAGACAATTCATGCTATTCATAAAAGGTTGAAACCACGGGTCAAGTCGAGTGGCTCCGCTACAACAAGTTGCGTGGAAAACTGAGATGTTCGATTTTAGCAAAAAGGGATTTGACGAGGAATCGAATCCTGAAAATGGATTCGGGAAATATCGAGAACCAGATAACCCGGGTACCCGAGTACCCTATATCATCCATAATAAATAAACTAGCTAGCACGGGACTGCTAAGTTGTTTACCCATTTCAAAAACCCATTTGAAAACTTACAACACACAGTTGTAACTTGTACTCACAGTACAACACACAGTTGTAACTTGTACTCACAGTACAACACACAGTTGTAACTTGTACTCACAGTACAACACACAGTTGTCTTCGTACACACAGCACACAATCAAACTATCCCTAAATGCACCCAGGTGTTTCCCATTCAGCCCTAGAGGCTTCTGGGACCTGTAGTCTTTTAGGCTACTGCCATGACACCTCTCCCGTGCACTACAACACTACCCCATACCATGAACACACACTGAGACACACTGAATTATAATCCAGATAAAACAGTGGATTTGAAGGGGAAAAAAGCATAAATCATGTTTAAGGCAAAAAATGATGTGTTTTTTTTATTAAATATCCTTATGCCAAATAAAGCAGTCCCATGTATAACTTTGAACTAAACACAAAGTCAAGATGAGTAAATGAATTCAATTAAAACATACAAAAGAAAGTAAATTGTTTTTTTGATAAAGTTATTTGACACAAGTTAGTTTTTTTCTTCCTGTCATTGCAGACACACTGAGCAGAACAGACATGGGGAATAAAAATAAATTTAATGACGTCTCGGATTTCAGTAATTTGTTCAAGAGAGGGGTGGATAATGTGCACAAGTGTCTTTTTGTGGTTTTCTTTAGCGTTTACAAACCGCTAAAAATACTATATATATATATATATATATATATATATATATATATATATATATATATATATATATATATATAACTGTTTTTTTGCATATGCTAGGAGAGTGTCTACATATTTAGATAAAAGCTAAAGAAGAAAGAAGTGAGGGTAAAAGAAGCCTCCTTATCTTCCTGTTGCTAGGATATGTCAAATTTTGTGGTAAAAGTGCTTGCATTGTATGCTTCTTTTATAATTCATGCAGTCATTGAATTGGGAACAATCTTTCATTACCGACCTTTTATGCTTGCACTGAGTGAAATGTTCTGCGTCACTGGGGCAGTTTCCATGGAAAAAGAAGAATAAGTCTCACCTTTTTCTGACGCTATTTTGGTAGTCATTTCGGGTAGTGTGGGTTTCCATGTAGTTTTCTTTTAGCCAGAGAAATTCTACTTCCAAATGCAAATAACCTAATTAATATTAAAATCCAGGAGGGTATATTTACATGTTTCTGTCTGAGTTCCAATTTGACCTTGCACAACTTCTGATATCGTACAGCTTTCTTAAACTGCGTTTCCACAAAGTTTTTAGGTTGTGTTTTTTTTTCCTTTTTTCATGTTTTTGAACTTTTAAAACAAATGTTGCTCAATGAATTAGGTTTAAAAGATATTACTTCAACTCTATAGGTAGTGGATCAAGCCTGGTGTTGTCGGTAGCCTGCAGCAATAATACAGCTATGCTAATTTAATCAATATTTTGGTACAAAGGTGACTTTTCTTCTCCATGGTAGGTACCCATGATAGATGCTACTTAAGGCTACTGTACAATGAATGGCATGTTATTGCTAAGGGATAGAAAAGTCTAGGCTTAAAGCAATCAGCTATCCGATGATCAATCACGAAGATAAGAAAAGTATGTGTAAAAGATGAAAACATATATTTTTGTGCTTTTGCGAATGGCTTCGTTATTTATTTTTTTATTGCAAAGGGTCATTTTTTTTATTTGTAGTAGCTTCAGTATTTTTTATAACCTTGCTTATAAAACAACTTAACTATAAAGTGCTTTTTATCAGTCAAATGGCAATAATCTGAATCGTTAAAATCGTTAAAAAAAAAAAAACACTGAATGAAGAGGTCTCAAATCCTTTCGTACTGTATGCTTTTTTTTTCTATTTGGTTAAAGAAGCTTGCCACTGCTACTTCCAGCAGATCTCAGCTAATAAAGGATTGCTTGGTATGGCCTTTAGTTATAGTAGAAATTGGATTTTCACTGCTGAAGTCTCATAAGCATAAGGTACGGCTTCCAGGCATGTTTCCACGTAAAAAACAATTGTATGGCTTTTTAGTGTAAGAAGGTGATTTACCCGCCCTTTAAAGTTGTACAGTGTTTTATACTAATACTATCATCTCTCGCTGACCTGGGGATCTCTGGCACTGCTCTGGCCTGGTTCTCCTCCTACCTCTCCAACCGCACTTACCAGGTAACCTGGCGTGGAGCAACCTCCACACCTCGCCCTCTCTTAACTGGAGTCCCCCAAGGGTCAGTCTTGGGTCCTCTCCTGTTCTCTCTCTACACCCACTCCCTGGGCCCCCTCATCGCATCCTATGGTTTCTCATACCATTTCTATGCTGATGATGCTCTGATTTTCCTCTCCTTCCCCACCTCTGACTCCACCATCTCCTCCCGTATCTCTACCTGTCTGTCTGCTATTTCCTCCTGGATGCACTCACATCACCTCAAACTCAACCTCTTTAAATCTGACCTCCTTTTCTTTCCCTCCTCCCCCTCCTCTGATCTCTCTATCTCTGTTCCTCTGGAATCTACCACACTCTCTCCCTCTCCCTCCGCTAAGAACCTCGGAGTCACCCTGGACCCCTGCCTCTCTTATTCCCAGCACATCTCCACTCTGGCACGCACTTGCCGATTCTTCCTGAGCAACATCCGAAGAATCCGACCCTTCCTCACCAACTACACCACCCAGCTCCTGGTCCAGGCCTTGGTACTCTCCCGCCTTGACTACTGCAACTCCCTCCTGGCTGGCCTCCCTGCGTCCGCCACCCGTCCGCTCCAGCTCATCCAGAACTCCGCTGCCCGCCTAGTGTTCTCTCTGCCTCGCTTCTCCCACGCAACTCCACTACTCCGCTCACTCCACTGGCTCCCGATCACCGCTCGCATCCAGTTCAAGACTCTTGTACTAGCCTACAGATGCCTTGACCAGACTGCACCCAGCTACCTCCAGACCCTCATCTCTCCCTACACCCCCACTCGACCTCTCCGCTCCGCCTGCACTAGAAGACTGGCTCTACCTCCTCTACGCTCCCCTGCCTCCAGAGCCAGCTCCTTCTCCACCCTCACTCGGCAGTGGTGGAATGACCTTCCTACAGATGTCAGGACTGCCCAGTCCCTGACCACATTCCCGCGCCTCCTTAAGACTCACCTCTTTAAACAGCACCTGTAGAACTCCTCTGTTTTTCCCCTGGGACACTTATCTGCCCTTATCTGCCCCCTATTTTACTGCATTTAATCCTGTACTTCAGAGTACTGTAATCTGCCAAGTGTTTAATCTGTAGTATTTTGTATTTAATCATATCCTGATGTAACTATCACTGACACTGTTATCTGCTGTATTATTGAATTGTATTTTGTCACACTTGTACTTGCTTGAACCAAAGTCATTGTAGTTATCTTGCTCTTAATTGTATTATTACTTGTACTGTGATACTTGAAATGTATTTGCTTACGATTGTAAATCGCCCTGGATAAGGGTGTCTGCTGAGAAATAAATAAATAAATAATAATAATTAATAATAATAATAATAATAATAATAATAATAATAGACGCGCACTTCCTATAGGGTGTGGAATGTGTGTGGTATGTGTGTGCTATGTCACATAAATCATGACTGAGAGAGAGTGTCGACTTTCTAACTGCGTGGAAACCCATCCATTGATAACTACCTTGAAGCCAAATTTCTCAGCTTTTCCAATGCAAACTTTCATGAATCTTTATGGAGCAGAAACATTTTATGATGACTTATTGTTATGAATTAGCCTTCCTAAACCACAAAAAGCTTAGACCAGTAATTTGGAATATCTGCCTTGACCTGCAGAAGGACATTTATAAACTGATTTATAAACTGCTTTGGTAACAGTGCTTTGCAAATTGGACAACAAATAGAGATGACCACTTCTTAAAACTGTGGGAGAAACTGAAGTTTTGTGCATTTGAATTTAACCATATATTACATTTTTAAAGACACTTCACACAATCTATACTAATAGAGCTTCAACTGTCAAATATCTGTTGATAAGAAAACGGATCCATGGGTGCTGTGGACCTCTATTAGCATGTGAATCCTTGACTTCAGAGCCTGTAAAGCATCTCATCAATTTCTGGTCAAAACCCCACACATGATAGTCCAGCGAGTAGTACTAATTCAAATGTGTTTGCACAAGAATGCTGTGAAGAAAGCACATACAAGTATCTTTCTAGAAGACTACCAATTTAAATACAAAAAAGACAAGAAATCCTAAAAGGCTTTTAATTTTTTTTTAAAGTACTGTATTTTACCATTGGATGCAAAAATACTGTAAGTGATAAGTGTGTACAAATGTCTTAAACATCTATTCTCTATGCAGATTTCTTTACACATTTATAATTATTAGAGGTCTTTGTAAGACTCAGCTAATGAATTCACCTAACTGTGAAAATGATCAGACTTACCTTGCTCTGCAATTCAAATAAAGTGACAGAAACATGTTAGCATATTATGTAAATAATAGTAAAATCAAAAAAACTTAAACGCATAGATTGAGTTGATTTATTGCATGTGCCAGATCGTGTATAGGGATGTGTAAAGAAAGGCAACTGCTAGCCCACCCACAAAACGTATTTGCCAAACCAGTCTTTAATCTCTGTTAATGCCCTGTGGCTGTGCAAGGGTATTACTGCAACAACGAAAATACTGAACATGCTCTTTGTATAATTTTTTTACTGTTTTTTACAGTAGCCTATCAGCTTGAAAATCTTCCACCATTTTAATTTGATTTATTAAATATTTAATCACATGGGGATTACAACCATCATGCCTATTCCAACAAAAAAAAAATACAATTATTCCACGATATACAGTGCAAAGATAAACCATTCCCACAGGAGAAACTCAATTCATGTGGAATGTATATGTGCCTGCTATTCAACACATAATATAGTATACAGTGGAGGTCTGGCATTGTATTCTCGTTTAAAGAGCTAAAAGGAATTACCTCTAGGAGGACTCATTTCTGTGAATTTGAATCAGCTTCAAGGAACATGCTTCATAAAATATCCTGGAAATTGCTTCAGAAAATAAACTCTTAACAAATACAGATGCAGGGACACATCTACAAAACATTAACTGATGTTTTGTAAATAAAGTACAACAGCAAAGTCTGTTAAACAGAAAATTCGACATGTGGGTTTAGTTCTGATGATTACTGGGCCAGTTCAGACTGTGTGTGGCCACTTGATACCAGGGGTGGTTGCAGCTGGCAAATCAAGGCTGTCTGGAGCCCTGCCTGTAGCAGGATAAGTAGTAAGACGCGCTGTAGGAAGAAATATAGTAGCTGGAGTGCAGCAGTATGTCACAATTAGAAAAAGAACAGAAAGCAAGACAAGTAGCTTGTGACAGGCTGTTTGTGTCCAGGAAAAATAGTTTAGGACTGTTCTTATCATTCTCATAACAGCTTCACGCAGAATTCTTCCAAACAACACCTAGCATTTGAAAAAAAAAAAAAAAAAACCTTGTGGAAGTCAGTTTGCTCATGTAACCGCTTACTGTTCATCATGTAATAACATCAGCTTTACAAAGCTAAGCACGATTATATCACAACATCCATTGATCTGACTGTTTTTTAAGGTTAATTAAATTCTTTCTTTGTATTGTATCACATTTCTCACAAAGAAAAATCATGACTGCAAATGTTCTGTTATGAGAAGAGTTGAGACAGCAAGGCACCCTGTGAGGTATCCAGCTTTGGCTCAAAAAATATAGGGGAAACTATTTACACACTGTATATAGTTTGCTTAGCATTTATGGAAGGAAGGGGAGGGTGGGCAAGCATCAGTGAGAGGCTCCAAGATGCAAGATTTCTAAAGGCACTATTTGCATACATTTTCATTACTGATCAAGCCTAATGCCTTTGTAACACTTAATCCATAATCAGAAATCAATAGAAAGAGAAAGGTATGCATTCTATAAACCATTATGTATTTATACAAATAAATGATAGGTTTACTTTTATTCTAATATAATACAATAAAGCACTATAGCTTCTAGCAAGATACAACGTTTAATTGTTTAAATTAGTGTGTCTGCATTGAGCAAGCCTATTGTAACACAGTTTTGATAGTCATACTTGTGTTAGGCAATTTCATAACTCAGGTGGTTAACTGTCATTAGATCTCTGCCTCAGCAAAAATGCTGCATACATTTCTGTGGACAATATGATGAAAAGGCAGGCTCTTGTACCCCAAGGATTTTTTTAATGCATTTAATACAAATTACAAAATGTGCTCTTCAGAATAATAATTTTATTAAATGAATAATAGTTTGATTGTTTCCACCTTTTTTTTATTTTAGGAAGCTGAACAAGTTTCTGAATCAATTGCTGTGTTTCACTTACTGGTGATAAAAAAGCAGAATAGTGGATATCTGCAAAATAGTGGATATCTGCAAAAGATGAATCATGCGACCTGCAAGAATCAACTAAACGCAATAAATAATACCTGTATCTTTACATTTCTACAAAGGCAGAAGAACACCTTAATAGAAGCCATTGTTAAAGTGTCAGGTTCCTGGGAAAGCGCTTTACTGTGGTGAATATAATATAACTGTTATATTGTGTATTCTGGATAAACCAAACAAGTGTAGTAGCAAATGGTTTATTATTGCATTACCCGGATATAATGGATAAACCAAAGAGATACAATACTGTATTTAACCCTTACCCTAAATAAACCTTAAAAGAGACATATGCGGGTCACAACATTACCAACAGTGAAATAATAAATACAGCACTGATAATACTGCACTGGATTGCCGTGGTGTATTGGTTTATACTATTGTGATACCATCTGTAAGTCAAATATTACTAATATAGCACATTATTAACAAAGACAATGTCAGAAAAAGGACAATCAATATCTCTTATATTGAGGAATCTGGGGCCTTTCAATATCATTCCTAGCATACACATAACATAAAGAATGTCACCTGGATATTGATGGTTTTCTTATTTGTAATGTCTCTTGATAGAAAGATACACTTTCAAGTACTGAATTCTGGTGTCATACAAGTACATTGCTCTTTTAGTTGTTCATAGTAAATGTGATATAATGAAATGTTAATTTGTGTTAAAGTGTACAAACTGCCTCTGTCTCTATGTGTGCTTGTATTCCTCTAAGGCTGAAGAGAGACACAAGCTTCATTTTTTTGTCCCCTCTGGGCTGCTCATTAAACCCTCTGCCCATGTTACCAGCAAAGCAAGCCCAATAAACTCCAAACACAGATAAGCTGAGACAGCCAATGTCCTGGCTATATTCATATTTTGTATTTAAACTGTAATTTTAATGGCAGAGGTATTGCACTGTAGGTTAATTTCCTTGGGGATTTGGACCTCTGAGCCTTTATAAAGTCACTATCCATTAAATTGCATTTAAAATAGAATTATATCCATTGTCCTAATAAAGTTCAAGACTGATAACCCAGAATTAATATCTCAACAAACAGAGTCTCTACCTATGTCTTGTTTTTTTTTATTATTATTATTGTATTATTATTATTATTTCTATATACTCGAACGTAAATTGACTTGTCCAGAGTACCAGAGTACCTGTTTAAAATCCCATAAACTGCTCTTGAGCTGAAGTGTTATAAATTGGAAATATTAAAAAAGGTTTCTTACTGGATACTCAGCATATACCATATCTAACATGTATTGTCTGAAATGTGCATGAAGAGGTTATGGGGAAAGCCAACTGAGCAAAACACACAGTGCTGTTCTCTCTCCATGATTGGAAAACTGGTCATTTCAACCCATCTGTCACCATAAGGATGATTTGTACTTCATATTTGACTAGGGCAAGCACAGTGGTAAATAGAGCTCCATGGATGTTTACAACTTAATATTGATTATCTAGGGTAATTAAGTTAAACACAGATGTTAGTATCTAAATTTACCAGTTAATGTAAATAAATTCAATTCAAATACCCAAATTAACTTAATTCAATATATCCTTTTTTATGTTCGTGTATATGGCTTGTAACAACCTTCCCTGCACTTTTTGTAAGTTCAAATTGTTAACAAGCAAGATTTTTGGAATAACCTGACAATATTTTTATTGTGAACCCCACTACTAATACACACACCCTAACAATCACAGACACACTGTGATACAAAAACAAAAACACATTTCATTTAAGTTCCAGCAGCATTCAATAGAATCAATGTCCACAATAGCACAAAGCAAATAATGTCTCAGTTCCATGAACAGTTCAGTAAGATAATTGTAGTAAGATTTGCAGTCACAGACCGATCTTACCCAGTCCCAATCCTGGACATAGATGATCCACAAGACTTCTGGAACAATGTTCTCTGAACAGACGAGTCAAAGGTAGAACTCCAAACACTACGTTCGAACACAAGAACCTTATCCCAACCGTCAAGCATGGTGGTGGGAGTGAGATGGTTTGGGGCTGCTTTGGTGCCTCAGGACCTGGACGGCTTGCCATCATTGACACAACCATGAATTCTGCATTGTATCAGAAGATTCTTGAGGATAATGTCAGGCCATCCGTCCGTGAGCTGAAGCTGAACTGAAAGTGAGTCATGCAGCAAGCAGATCTACAAAAGAATGGCTGCAGAAGAAGAAAACCCACGTTTTAGAATGGTCTAGTCAAAGTCCGGACCTAAACCCCATCAAAATGTTGTGGCGGGACCTGAAGCAAGCTGTCCATGCAAGGAAGCCCTCAAATGTCACCGAGTTAAAGCAGTTCTGTAAGGAGGGATGGGTCAAAATTCCTCAAAACCGATGTGAGAGACCAACAGTTACAGGAAACACTTAGTTGAAGTCACTGCTGCTCAAGGGGGTGCCACCAGTTACTGAATCTAAAGGTTCACATACTTTTTCACACATGGATATTGAATGGTGAATCATTTGTGGATAAATGTTGAAAAACTATCATGTTTTTGTGTCATTTGTTTAATCAGGTTATCTTTATCTATTATTAGGACTTAGATTAATAATAAAATAACATTTTATTATCCAGAAGGTTGTCATGCTGATGCGCTGGGGAGACCGCATTGTGGTTGATCCCCGGAGCCAGCATTGCAGCCGTTGTGTGTACTGATGCGCCAGGGAGGCAAATAAACTGATCCCTGGAGCCAGCATTACACTTCAGCCATCAACACCAGACAGAAGGATATCTACATCATCATATGGGAGGAAATGCAAATGGACAGAGACACAGATGGATCACATTAGTTTACTGTAAAGCTACGTCTTAGTTGGTGCTTATCTTGGCGAGAGCCGAGTTCAAATCAGCATGAAGTTTTAACATCTACTCTTGTGTAATGGAAATCATGAAGATCTGGATACGTCCAGTGACTGCTGTGAATAGTGCAGCTGGCAACAAGGGAAAGACCTCATGACAGCCTGGAGAGACAGCTGACAGGAGGAAAGAGACCCCATTGGGGCTAGCAAGGGTTAGCTACCCTTGTCGGCAGTATCCAGCTCTGTGTTTACAGGATGCTGGAGACACCCGCCCAAGGCTTCTAAGAAATTAAAGAGAAAAATACCCCTAGAGTTTGCGAGAGCGGGGGCGGAAGATGACTCAACGTTGGACAACACGGTTAACGACTTAGCAACGGAAACGGATATGAGTATGGAGAGTACTTCACAAAAGACTAGTTCAAGATCTGCAGTTAGCAAAGACATGGAACTCCAGGTTTGTGTTTGCGGCTGGAGCAAGGCGACAACGGTCAGGGGTTTGAAGATTCATCAATGAAAAGCTTGAGGGAGAAGGGACAAGGGCCTCGCATTGATCAGTACTTACGAAGTCAGTCAAGTCAGTCGAATGAAATCCAGCGACAGGAAGCAAACCACAGTTCGCAGGATATCAGCACCCCTGTCATAGACGTGAGAAGGACTTGCATGGATACAGTTAGTGATGAACCTAATGATCCTTTGTGAACCCGGTCAGACAAACCAGCATAAGAGAGAAAAGAACCTCAACAGGCACAATCCTGGAGTTAAATGGCCAAGAGCTTGTGAGAAAACTGCATGGGACACTGTAAACACAGATCTCTGCTTTGCGTTGGAAAGGTTAAGTGGAACAGTTGAAAAGAAGCTGGATAAATTTGGGGACATCATCTACGAATATGGAAGCGAGAGGTTTGGAGTTGAAAAAAGGAAGGAAAAAGTACAAACTATTCCTGGAAAGTCTAGGCGGCAGCAGGAGATTGAACGCTTAGTTAGAGAAAGGAGACAGCTGAGGAAGCAATGGAGAAGAGCAGAACAAAGTCAGAAGGAGGGACTCAATCTCTTACAAAGGGTCATAAAAGATAAGCTTGCAACATTGCGCAGAGCTGAGTGCCTACGGAAACACTACAAAAAGAAGGAGTGTGCGAGAACTAACTTTTATAAAGACCCATTCAAATTTATAAAGAAGTTATTCACCAGTGAGAAGAATGGCACACTAAAAGCATCTAAGTTTGAGCTGGAGAGATATTTGGAGGAAACACATACAGATTCAAAAGGGCAGGAGCCTATGTCAGTTCCTTCAGACATCCCACCTATCAATCCGCCAGAATACCAAATGGGGGACTGTGCACCTAAGTGGAAAGAACTAGAGCTAGCTAGAGCTTCATTATCTCCAGGGCCTAATGGAGTTCCGTACAGAGTGTACAAGAGTGCTTCAGGAGTTCTATGAATCCTGTGGAAATTGATGAAAGTGGCATGGGAAAAACAGGTTGTACCAAGAGCATGGCGCCAAGCAGGTGGAGTCTTTATACTTAAAGAAAAAGATTCTACAAGCATCAGTCAGTTTCGCCCTATTTCCCTATTAAACGTAGAAGGCAAGATTTTCTTCAGCATTATTGTTCAGAGATTGTCAACTCACCTATTAAAGAACTGCTTAATTGACACTTCAGTACAAAAAGCAGGCATTCCAGGTTTCCCAGGATGCTTAGAACACATCAATGTGATCTGGCAACAAATTCAATCAGCTAAAAAGGAGAGGAAGGAGCTCCATGTGACATTCCTGGATTTGGCTAATGCATATGGTTCAGTGCCACATGAACTTCTTTGGGCAGCATTTGATTTTTTCAGTGTACCGATGACAATAACAAATTTAGTGAAAGCCTACTTTGGAGATTTGCAATTTAGTTTTTCAACTTCAGAATTCAGCACTACATGGCAATGCCTAGAAGTTGGAATAATGGCAGGGTGCACCATTTCTCCACTGGCTTTTATCATGGCAATGGAAGTAATCATTAGGGCATCAAAATGGGTAGTCTGAGGAGAGTGCTTGACTTCTGGAATGCGACTACCACCAATTCAAGCATACATGGATGACATGACAACCATGATTACAACAGTAGCCTGCACTAATCGGTTATTGGGCAAATTAACCAATAACATTGAATGAGCACGAATGCAATTCAAGCCCAATAAATCAAGGAGCATCTCTATAATTAAAGGTAAAGTAGTAGATAAAACGTTCTTCATTAATGATGAGGCAATACCAACAGTGTCTGAGAAGCCAGTGAAAAGTCTTGGGAGATGGTACGACGGGGATCTAAAGGACACAGCTCGTGTGGGAGAAGTTAGACAACAAGCAGTGGAAGGGCTGAAAAGCATAGACAGCAGCGCTTTACCATGCAAACTAAAACTCTGGGGCTTTTAGTTTGGTCTACTGCCAAGGTTGCTGTGGCCACTAACTGTGTACGAGGTGTCTTTGACAACAGTAGAGAAGCTGGAAGCTTTAATCAGTTCATACATCAGGAAATGGCTGGGAGTTCCACACTGAGTGGGACTTTATGGTAAAGGAATACTGAAGCTACCAGTCTCCGCTCTAACTGAGGAGTTTAAGTGCGCCAAGGTCCGACTGGAAATTACATTAGTAGTCACGTGACAAATGCGTAAGGGAGGCTGCACCTGTGTTGAAAACTGGAAGAAAGTGGGCGGCAAAGAAAGCTGTGGAGGATGCAAAGGCTGCCCTTCGAACTGGTGATATCATGGGGCAAGTTCAGCATGGAAGAGGGGGTCTCAGTTCAGCTCCTCCTACATGGCACAAGGCAGCCCCAGCTCAACGGAGGAAGCTGGTAGTCAACGAGGTGCAAAAGCAGGAGGAGAGGATGAGGTGCGTAAAGGCCGTTTCCCAGGCCAAGCAGGGAGAATGGATGAGATGGGAGAGTGTGGAACAACTCAAGATTGGCTGGCAAGACCTATGGTCAATGGAACAGAGCAGGATCAGTTTCCTCATGAGGTCAACATATGATGTTCTCCCATCGCCACAGAACCTAAACCTCTGGGTAGGAGAGGATCCCTCATGTCCTTTGTGTTCATCACCTGCAACATTAAGGCACATTTTGACAGGATGTAAGGTGGCTCTTAGCCAAGGACGGTTTACTTGGCGCCATGACCAGGTGCTGCGATGTTTGGCCTTAGCATTGGAAGACAAGCGTAACATGACCAATAAGTTGCCACCAGGTCCATCAAAACATTACACACAAAAGACAACATTCCTCCGCCCAGGAGAGCAACCACCAATAAAAGGTGTTAAAACCAATCCTCACCCAGGACAACTGGAAGCTGCTAGAGACTGGAAAATGCTGGCAGATGTTGGTCAACGGCTTATTTTTCCACCTGAGATTGCCACCACTAACCTTCGACCAGACATTGTCTTGTGATCAGCACGCCTTGTCCAACTGGTAGAGTTAACAGTGCCATGGGAGAATGCTGTAGATGAGGTGTATGAGAGGAAGAAACTGTGGTATGCTCAACTAGCCACTGAAGCGGAACAGCGAGGATGGAGAGTCCGGGTTTACCCAGTGGAGGTGGGTTGTCGAGGATTTGTGGCACACTCTATAACCCGGTTTCTCAGAGACGTCGGATTCAGTGGCCAAAAGTTGCGTTGCACAGTGAAGAACTTATCTGAAGCAGCAGAGAGGAGCAGCAACTGGCTGTGGTTGAGACGGAAAGATTCTGGCTGGGGATCTCAAGCACAATAGAAAGAAAGAAATGCTGATGTACGGGTAAGTAAGCTGGGCTGAGTTGAGTGGGGGACGGAGGGGGGTGATGCTGGGACGCCAGAATCACCGTCGAGCCCTCTTGAGGTGTCGTGGGCTAGTCGACGAAACACAGAGGATGGAAGGTGCCCACTTGAAGACCCCAGAGATGTACCCTACTTCGCTCAATCCAGACGGTTGTCATGCTGATGCACTGGGGAGACCGCACTGTGGTTGATCCCCGGAGCCAGCATCGCAACCGTTGTGTGTGCTGATGCACCAGGGAGGCAAATAAGCTGATCTCTGGAGCCAGCATTACACTTCAGCCATCAACACCAGACAGAAGGAGATCTACATCATCATATGGAAGGAAACACAAATGGACAGAGACACAGATGGATCACATTAGTTTACTGTAAAGCTACGTCTTAGTTGGTGCTTATCTTGGCGAGAGCCGAGTTCAAATCAGCATGAAGTTTTAACATCTACTCTCGTGTAATGGAAATCATTCTTTAGGTTTGAAATATGTGAAATATGTGAAAATCCTAAGGGGTTCACAAACTTTTTCTCAGCACTGTATGTTATTTGAACAGCTGTAGCAACACATGGGGACTCTTTAAGGTCTATAGTCACTGTTACTCCTTGTTTGAATGGCAACAGACCTCAGTATAATCCAGTCTTTGAAGCACCATCTAAAGAGAGACCAATTGTCTACTCAGACCAGTTTGTTTACTCAGAACAAGAAATTGGCTTGTCCTCACAGCTGGAAGTTTCTTTTAATTCAAGAACATCAGTGGGGGTCTTTTTAAACAAATTGTCCTTTTGTTTAAAATGGGATTTTTGCCGAGACACACAGTCTTGCTTGTAAGCAGGCTTTTCTAAGCTTCATCATAGATTTTTGTCATTAAAAATCCAAGTTGGATTTGCTTAAATCCTTATATAATATATACAATATATTTAAACATCTAGAAATGTACACCTTTTTACTCCACATATTCACTACTGTTTCTCTTCTCATGCCCGTTCAGTAGTTACCGCTACAGCATTAACCACTTTCTTCTGTTTTTACTTGAACTAACCAGTCTTGTGTATCTAGGCATCCAGTTCTACAACTAGAACCTAATATATGAAGACCTACAAATACAATGGTAGTATTGGCAAGATTTAACAAACGTGAGACATGTACTGTAGCAGTTAACGATATTCAGCGATAATATATGATAATGACCGAGTTTGATAGATATAGCTGTATCTTCAATGTGTTCCAAAACAATATAAGATCTACTGTTGCGTCTGATGAGATATAGCAGCTGAATTATTATTACACTTGTCTCTAGATAATAGCAATTTGCTACACTGCCTTGTGTCGTCAAATTCATCACTATGAAAAATTACATGTGTTGCGGAATTGTAAGGTGAGATGAAGCTTTCGGGTGTGATAAGGAAAATGGAGGTGGAATGGTGACATATCTGCGCAAGCTGGAACACTTGATAGCCAATTAAATCTCTCCCTCTATTCTTGCTATTTTATAACTGACTATCATATACTTATTGTTCCGCGTTTCCGGTTTATTCAGAATTTTACCGAAAAATTACAGGATTTTTTGTTTTTTTAACTGGAAGTCGGTTTTTACTGATTTATACCCGATTTTTGTCTATTATTCAACATTATCCTAGTCCTATTTTCCAGGAAATACACAATAATTTGATTAAAATGCTGTTCTATTTTGACTCCAACATTGTAAGCAGCCCTACACTGTATCCTAGGATATAGCAGATGTTTAGACGTCAGAGGATCAAATAACGTTCAACTGTGGTTCTCTGTCACTTCACAAACACATTATCACCTGTTTATGTTGGCCAATCAAAGTATGATTATTGTGGCAATTGCTGGGCGTAGTAACTACTAGCTTGACAAAAACTAAATTGAAATACTTACATGAAAATATAATAATTTTAGTGAATATTCAAAAGAAAACAAATGTTTCGAAGTATACAAAAAGCAAAAATAGCAGAAGTGGGTAAGATGAGGCAGAGGATGCATAGTGCTGCAAATAATGCAGCATTTAGGTACATGTTCACACTAACAATAAAAGAACATACTGAAAAATAAGCGACACATTAAACTAAAACAAGAAAGTGAACTGAGAGAAGTAATCCATTTATGTGGCTTTACATGCACTTTAATAAAAAGAGAGAGCAGAATGACTGTGTTAATGAGTTAGTGTGACAGTACTGTCTGTCCATCAGCTAAAACACTGCCTAACGCCGACAATCTTAATCGTAAATTTTTGACAGAAAATGTTGATGCTTTAGTTGGCAAACTTACATGGAACGCATTGATGTCACCTACTAATGATTAAACAAATCATTCAGCTACACTAGCATTGTCATGATATTCCAATGGTATTTTACTATCTACAGCTTTCCAGTCTGGAAAATGTATTTTGGTGACTTCCTAAGGCACAGGGAGATTCTGCCAATAATGCTGGATCCACATTTAGAGAGTAGTCTGGCATCTTTCCTCCCCTCAGACTTTACATTATCTGGAGTTAATTGTCAGCTGAAATTTGGCTTGGTGCTGTCAATGAGGAAATTGGTCACATTGGTAAGGTCTAATGTGTAATTACAATGATTCTGATTAATTGTGGTAAGGCTACGTCTAATGGAATGCTTATAGTGTCAACTTTGCGAGAACATTTCAACTCTAAATTACTTTTACTGATGGAAGGGCTTCAAAAATGTCCTTAAGGTGAAACACTTAATCTTTTAAAGTGTGTGTCTGTTACCAAAGCAGAGAAAGATTCGAATAATATTTTATGCAGTAGTATCTCTGTATATTTGGGTATTCTGACATGCAGCATCTCGTAGGAGGCACGACAGAGTTGCCAACTGCATTAAGGGAGCACTTGCCAAGGGCCTGAAAAATAGGAGACAGGAATAAAGCTATTTTTTTTATTTGTGCTAGTTTTCAAAAAGCAAGTAGGTAGCCCCTGTGTTTTCCATTTGTCTCCTAGTAAATATTATGAGACAATCTTTTGACAAATAATAGGTTATTTTAAAAAACACAGTGAACCTATATTGGCTTCACATTACCAATTGCTACACATTCTGTCCTTTCATTTAATGAAATTCCTTTCAGCTAAAACATAGTAGCAAACCCCAAGTTTAGAAGTTTTGTGTTGCTGACATATATATGCTTTCCAGTAAAATGATGGTTACCTTTTTTCATGACAATGGTATTCACTTAGATTGATACATTTTCAGTAAATGGTACTTTATCATCATTAGACCCTTTTGGAAACTCCACTAGCTGCAGTTGTAAACACAAAACACTCCACAAGGAGTGTATTTCTTTTTCTTTCTTTTTTTTGGTAATTAATAAATTATCAAGTAGCAATGCACCATGCAGCAGCATACTGCACTACTTTATTATTAAAGTCAGGAATGTCAGCCACCATGTTTTTTTCAATTGATAACATGGCTAAAGCATTTAATCATACTATGTCTCAAGAAGGTTTTTATCCACTTCAGTGTTGAGAAACACCTTTCTGCCTCTGCTGTAGTCATCGGAGTGGTAATAACTATCTTCAGTAGTTTTGTCTCCGGAAATATTCTGTCTAAGTTGTTATATATCATCAGTTCAAGCATACTTAATGCATAAGGAAGTCTTACTAAGCATTGGATATGCTTGAACTGTTTCCGCTAGTACACCGTCTGGGAAAGCTACCTGATATTCATCAAAACGGTCAACAGCCCAAGAAACACACAGTATTGGACGATGTTGATGATTCATAGTGACCTCGTAAGGCCAATTCAAAAGCTCCACAGAACTTCATGCATTCAATGATGTGTGTAAGTATGTGTCGGTTTTTAGACACTTGTTCATTGTGCTGCTTTATGGCACTTCGGAAAGCAGTGCTAAGCTAACATACCTAAATACATTTTATGTGTCTTATGGACTCTTGAGTTCTCATGTCTTTTTGATTTAGTGGAGAGATGTTGCAGGTCTGTGACCATGCTGCATCAGTGTCGGTTAGCAAACACGATGATCAGGCGTTCAGCGCGCATGTGCCAAGACAACAAAGGCTATAAATATGAGCAGCACGACTTCGGCTCTTCTCAGTCTTGCATGGTGTGTTACTTTGCGAAAATACAGAAAATGTTTAAGCTGTTTAAATATTAAAATAAAATTCACAAGTCTAATTATCTTTGTCTAACTTTAAATTAATAATTATGAATACTCTTATTTGTTCAACTTCACTCTTTTCACAGTTTTAATCTGCCTTTATTTTGCACCGTTGAGTAAATTTGTGGATTTTTTTATAAAAAACATTGCTAAAAAATTGCCATCTTTTTTGTCAGATACAGGTGATGTAACCACGCTGCTTTCTCGCTACACTGCACCTTTGGCTGCTTTTCTGGTTTCCTTTGATGTAGGGAGCTTGTATACCAATATTCCACATAAAGATGGTATTGAGGGATTACACTTTTATTTTTCCAACAGCCCTAATGATTTACCTGGCAACTTTATAATATATATTAACTTTAACTATTTTCTTTTTAAAGATAATTATTACTTACAAATTAAAGGTACAGCCATGGATTCAGCATTTGCTCCTAATTATGCTAATCTTTATATGGGTTATTGGGGAAAATGATATATTGACAATCTTGCCTCTAACCACCTTTTACAATATTTCACTTTTTGAAAACGTTATATCGATAACATATTAGTTTTATGGACAGGTTCTGAAGCAGATTTGATATAGTTTAAAGAATATATTGGGGCTCCCGAGTGGCGCATCCAGTAAAAGCACTCCGCGTGGAGTGCAGGATGCACTCTATAGCCTGGACGTCACGAGTTCGAGTCCAGGCTATTCCACAGCCAACCGTGGACGGGAGCTCGCAGGGGGCGGTGCTCAATTGGCAGAGCGTTGCCCGGGGGGAGGGAGGGTTAGGTCGGCCAGGGTGTCCTCGGCTCACCGCGCACGAGCGACCCCTGTAGTCTGGCCGGGCGCCTGTGGGCTTGCCTGTAAGCTGCCCAGAGCTGCGTTGTCCTCCGACGCTGTAGCTCTGAAGCGGCTGCACAGTGGGTCTGCAGAGTGTAAAGAAGCGGGCGGCTGACGGTACACGCTTCGGAGGACAGCGTGTGTTCATCTTCGCCCCTCCCGAGTCAGCGCAGGGGTGGTAGCGGTGAGCTGAGCCTAAAAATAATTGGGCATTTCAAATTGGGGAGAAAATAATAAAAACTAATTGGCAACGACTAAATTTTTAAAAAAAAGAATATATCAACATGATTTCCATTACATGAGAGTAGATGTTAAAACTTCGTGCTGATTTGAACTCGGCTCTCGCCAAGATAAACACCAACTAAGATGTAGCTTTACAGTAAACTAATGTGATCCATCTGTGTCACCATGTGCGTTTCCTTCCATATGATGATGTAGATATCCTTCTGCCTGGTGTTGATGGCTGAAGTGTAATGCTGGCTCCAGGGATCAGCTTATTTTGCCTCCCTAGCACATCAGCACACACGGCTGCGATGCTGGCTCCGGGTATCAACCACAGTGCATCAGCATGACAACCGTCTGGATTGAGCTAAGCAGGGTACATCTCTAGGGTCTTCAAGTGGGCACCTTCCATCCTCGGTGTTTTGTCAACTAGCACACGACACCTCAAGAGGGCTCGACGGTGATTCTGGCGTCCCAGCATCACCCCCCTCCTTCCCCCACTCAACTCAGCCCAGCTTACTTACCCGTACAATACCAATTCCAATTTAAAATTTACTATGGAGTATAGCAAGACCAAAATTATTTTTTTGGACTTGCTTCAACACGTCAATTTTTCGGAAAATAACTGACAGAAATACAATTTTTTACGTGCAGACAGTTTTCATGTCAAACACATGACTAATAATCTACCATATGGGCAGTTTCTGAGATTAAAAAGAATTTGTAGTGACAAATCTGATTATAATGATAAAGCAAAAGAAATGGGGATATGGTTTAAGAACAGAGGTTATAATAAACAGCTAATCGATGCAGCATTTAAAAAAACAGAAACTAAAACGCATAATGATTACCAGGAAAAAACTTAAATTAAGAATAATACAGAAGACAACAGAATGACTTTTGTAACGGAATACAATCCTGCCTCTAATGATATTAAAAAAAAAAAATTGTTTATAAACATTGGAAGGTATTACAATGTGATCCACAACTTCGGTCGCTAACAAGTATGTATCCCAGATTTAGTTTTAAACGAGGAACAAGCAGTAAAGACAGTTTGGTATCTTCTATGTATAAAACTCCCAAAAGTATTAGAAACTAAAATCAGTGCTCCACATGGTAATTTTCGATGTGGAAAATGGATCCACTCTTCTAACACACATGATACAAAAATGTTTAACCATCCACTGTCTGGATGTAAATTTAATATTGACAGTTTCATCAATTGCAACACTACACATGTAGTTTACTTACTTAAATGTACGTGTGGCCTAGTCTATGTTGGACAAACTAAAAGACAACTAAAAATAGGTGGCAATATTGTTAAGGAATTATTACAAAGAGAAGCCTATTGGAACTATACATTGAAATCCATGGAACCATATGGTTTAAATGAGACAGTTGAACTCAACCCTTTTCTGTAAATTGGAACATCTTTATACATGACCTGATAAAATTTTATTTTTAGTATTATTATTATTTTATTATTATTTGTTTATTTAGCAGACGCCTTTATCCAAGGTGACTTACAGAGACTAGGGTGTGTGAACTATGCATCAGCTGCAGAGTCACTTACAACTATGTCTCACCCGAAAGACGGAGCACAAGGAGGTTAAGTGACTTGCTCAGGATCACACAATGAGTCAGTGGCTGAGGTGGGATTGATTTTTTTTACAGCAATAGCTTTAAATTTTAAACTTCAGCCTTGCAGTACAACAGTGCTCACATTATATTATGTGTTTTTCTCCCAATGTGGTGTGTGTATGTATACTCAATTAGGAAGTAGACTGTGAGGAAAACATTACGGCGAAGTACTTTATTAATGCTTTCAAAACAATCTTGATCTCTCTATTTTCTTTGGCTTCAGACTGTGAGGACTGCATGAGATGGATTAATTGCTGGGGATTTCACAGACCTAACTTAAAAGTTATGCCAGTAAAACAAGTATGTCAGTAAAATACATCCTCATTTCCCCATAAATTCAAAATTACGGCTCCCAGTTTGAATAAAAAGTTGACCATGGCATATATGAACACTCTAGAATAAGAATTAAAAAAGTGACAATTTGAAAAGGGTGATTATCCAGCTTTATGCAAAAATGTTAGTGTGATATACAGATGTACGGATGACTGGACAGAGAGACACCCCCTGATATTCTCAGTAACTTGTACTAAATAATGTTAATGCCAAGTTTCATGACAATTAGATAACAGTTTCTCCAGATATATGTAAAAAAGTATGACAAAGATGGATGAACAGACAGCACCCCCCACCACCACCATATCTCCAGAATCTGCTGATATTCTCAATAACTTTGTTAATACCAAGTTTCATGACAATTGGATAAAATGTTCTCCAGACATGTACACAAATGCAAAGTGTGACATTCAGATGGTGAAATGTATGGACAGACAGACACCCCCCTTTATCCCACAGAATCTTAATAACTTATGATTAACAATGTTAATATCAAGTTTCATGCCAAAAGAGGTTTTCCAGATATACTGTATGTGAAGTGTGAGATATATAAGTAGACACACAACTGTCTCCACTATATCCCATTTGCAGAGTGTTCACCCCCACAGGGGATAATACACCTATTGAAATATAACTTCACAACTGTTACTACGAATACTACTGAACATTTTATACTAGGGTGGCTGGAAATATTAACTGAAAGGTATTATTGGAATTTTGGAAGGCTATTTTGGCCCACCAAGCAATAAAGGGACGGTCAAAATATTATTCTCCATACAGAATAGTAATTGGCACACCCTGTGACAGGAAGACAATGATTCTTGGTGGTAAATCTCCTTCCCGACCTGTGAGGACGTGAAGTAACGGGAACAGAGTACCTTGGACCGTTTGGCCTGACACTTCATTCCGAGGGATAAAAGGAAGTCAGTCATTTAGAAAGGGGGCGGAGCTTCGGTGCATTAACTCATTGATCCGGAAGGGAAATGATGTGGCAGCTGCGGATTGGAGGAGCGGCTGCAATCGTTTACCAAGGGGTCATGTGTGACGGTATAAATAGGGGACGAAGCGACGTAATTTGCTCTGAGAAGAGCACTGTTTATTTTATTTTTCAATATGCCCCCAGGTCCTACTATGTAAAATAACAACTCACATTCTACCCACTGTGTCCCTACTCCTCAATATCCCTGCTCGCCCCTAAGAACCACCAGTGTCGAGTCCCCTCAAATTAAAGGGACTGAAAAGACTTGCTCCCCCCCAAAAAAATAAATAAATAAATACGTCTCTCAAAAGTGAAACCTTCTATCGCATACTACAGGCTCTACATGCATGACTGTAATGCTGCCGACATCTTCCTTCATTATTAGTAGTTAACAGTATTGTAGTCGTAATGTAATTTTATTTTACTATTACAATATCCGTACAGGCAGCAGATGCTTCAAATATAGTGACGACATATATATGTGTATATTATATGCACACATTATTATTTTATCAAAAATAAACTACCAGTACATTCTGGGACTTTCACATGTCTTCCACTATTCCACTTAGTACAATACAAAAATTCTTAGTCCATAGCAAGAGTTAGACTAAGTTAGTCCCGTACTTAGTATCCTCTAGAGGGCAGCAGCAGTTATTTTTGGGTTTGTTGCAATTGAGACCTTTTTCAGTACGCAGCTGGGGACTAACTTCAGCCGCCAAGTTCGTTGCAATTGTTATTTAACTTGCGTACTAGTTTAGTACAGAGCTGTGTACTAACCACGGGATCATCCCCAGTTAGTACGCTGCTTTCAGTTCCTTGCAATTGACCCATAATGACTGCTCTGTGGATTGTCAACAGTTGACAGAAACCAATTGTGCAGGATTTGTTTGAGAAACAAGAGCAATGCTTTACATGTCAGAGAACCCAAGTCATGATTAACAAAGCACTTGATTTTTAATTAAATAAAACTATATAGAAAGTGCATATAGCTATACGTGACAAGTGTTTTTTTTTTTTTTAATTAGCCATGGACTTGTATTATTAACCTGTAACCTTTTGACTCTGTTGACTCCAACAGCTTCAATATTTACTACTTTACGGAGTTGAAAGGTTACAATATCACACATTTTATCAAGTCCAAGAAGCAGAACAACTATAGTTAGATAGAACAACTATTAAAAAAACAGCTAGCAAGATGGTAGAGAAATTGTACATAAATCTGAAGCGATCAAACCATTCAGAATGATCAGGCATGGGTGTAAAAAGGCTATTTGTAGTCATAAGAAGAAAAAGGCTAACCATGTTTGCATGAATGGGTTCTGTCCACAAACATTATATGCAGACAATGAGATCTTTTTTGACCAATTATTTCTGTGTTGCACTGGAAACCACACAATTTCAGTCCCTTTACTGGTACATTGTGTTGTGTTAATTAAAACACACAACTAAAAAACAAGCAAATAAAGCCACTAGGTATGGGTGTGCTGAAACACAAACATAAATCACATTCCAACAGATTTTAAAATGTCTAATGTTTTTAGCATAGACTAGGCTTTGCTTCAGTTCCTGAGCCTCATGTTATGAAGTATACTATTAGGTTTCTGAATGTTGCTACAAGAACTGCATTATTTTTTCAAAATGCATGGTCTAATAGGCAGTTTATGATGTTTAACCCACACACCACACACACACACACACACGTGTCCACATTATCTGCAGCACCGTGCTGCATTGTTCTGTCACTGTTATGAAAGCGTGCCACATTGTTTTCATGATTTTTGTAAAAATCCATACCGTGCCCTGGCTTGTGTCAGCACTATGCAATGCCAGCATCCTCATACCTGACTGGCACGGTGCTGCTCAGAGCCACGTTGTGTACAAGGCTGCATAGTAACTGCACTATGCAGGATCAGTATTGGTACATATTATATACAATAAATGAAATGAAATGCTATCCAGTGCCGTAAGAAAAAAAAAAAAAAAAAGATGATGGCAGATTTTTTAATTTTTTTAAATGGGCAGAGTCGGGTATGTAGTATTATTATTATTATTATTATTATTATTATTATTATTATTATTATTATTATTATTTCTTCTGTCGAAAACCCTAAGCAAATTTAAAAACTTCATCTTGATGCTTCTGAGATGACCTTTATAGGTATTACGTAATTTTGTTATCTACACGGATTTATACGTTTCGAGGGGACCGCTTGTCAAGCTGAAACGGCATAGCCAAAATGTGCTCCCTTGTACTGGAACGGTGGGCTTGTTCTTACATGCAGAGGATTTGGGATTCATAATGTTTCTGTGTAGGCCAACATGTTGAAGCACTTTACGAAAGTAACCAAATGATTAAAACTAAAAGTTAATATCTTTTAAAGTGGTTAAAACATTCATACGTTCTTTATTAGTATTCTAGTTTGTTTACATGTGTTAGCCTTAAGTTTGATCGAAGTTCAATGTAATGGAGCACTGTGCCTTTAAGAAATGAATTAATTGAACAGAGATAGGCGACGTCACAGATGACATGTGAATATGTCCATGGACCTAAAAAAAAAAAAGTGTACCATCCGTAGTTGTAGCTTACGGAAAATATATCTAAAAAGCTTTACCACCACTGAAAGAGACACTACTTCAAGCAAACCTCTCCATGAGTAGAAAATAGTTTATTGTTTGTACGTATTAAAGAAATAATCCGTATTGCTTTATTAAACATTTAACTTGAACTGTGGCAAAAAAAGAAAAAAGTAGGCTATAATTATAATAGGAATAATACATATACTAATATTTATACTAGGGCTGTAAGGGTTTAAACGTTTAAACGGTAAACGTGGATTAAAAATATTTTTGTTTAAAATTTGTACTACTCGTTTAAACGCAACTTAACAGTAAAATATATTATCAAATTATTTTTGCATATTTTCCGCAAAGATATGTTTCCCTTTCGATGGTTTTCCCCTTTAAGGAAACCTGACCTGTTCTTCCATGTGATCACTCTAAATACGTCTTGCATAAATTAAGGACAGACCAACTTCCTGCGTTGTTGTGTATCTCCATCGTATTGCCTTTTTTCAGGTCTTACAGGGCTCTATGAAATCCGTGTTAACGAGAGCACGGACGGAATCACGGAATCAAAAGAATATTAACGCGGAATTAAGTGCTGCACGAAAAAAATGCATTTGGCAGTAGATCATTAAGCTTGAGATTTACATATTTGAAGGGAAAATGTGAAACTAATGGTCAGTACAGGCGGTGGCGTAACTTTGGTTTCAAAAGTGAGGGAATGGGTAGCGAGGGGACGGTTTCTGTAGCTGGATTATAAATGAGGCGGTGTATTCTGTAAGGGATAAACAACGAGAAGGGCTGAATCAGTGAAAATAATTCACCGTTCGAGTGCATTAAATAAATGAAATCATGGAAAATAAATAGAAACCTTTTTTAGGACTTAAACAATTAGACAACATTGCAGACTATTTTTAACGTCTGTATTACAACACAAAAAGTACTCCTCACACAGACTGCTATTACAGCAGTCACTGAACAATACAATCCCAATATTCACACAGAAGATTTATGGTAGTGAAACCATGGGCATAGCAGTAATATAGATTTGATCAAGTTCAGAACTAAAAGTTATGAAACACGCCTATCTGTTTGCTTTGGAGCGCCCCACACTGCACTTAAAAAAAAACAAAAAAAAAAACGTTTTTAAAGTTAACAATAATATTTTTCAATACAATTAAATAAAACAATACTTAATCCAATGAAGACGAACGCAAACCAAATGGAAAAAGTAGAAGCCTGTATGTTTACGGTTTTGTGTTGTTCACCTTGCCTGCGGTGTGCATAAGTTTATTTAAATTAACCTAATTACATTTTTTTTTAAACGGTAAAAATGGAAATCAGAAAAAAAATGGGAATCAGAACAAAATAACACGAATTCCATAGGGCCCTAGTCTTAGTACTGTACATTATTTCAGTAAAGTGAATAGCCTGTGTGATTAAGGCACCACAGCTCCATTCACGCCACAGTAAAACACTGTAACACATTGGAAAAGAAAAACATGTAGCTACTATTTATTTATTTATAAAAAGAATGGCGAATAAGATGTCTGTTACAAAGTGCTTACACCTTTTTATTTGTCCATATTTTATTGTGTGTGTTCAACAGGACATCTGCAATTACAGAACAGTTTTTAATTTTTCAAGCGAGCTGAACCGAGAAGCCAGGAAAGAGAGGTACGCTGGGAAATAAAGTCTTTATTTTTCACGTGAATGCGCAAGCGCCGTTGTGAAGGGGAGGGACGCTAGGAACTAGTATTGTATCAGACAACGGCTTCGATTTTTAATGAAAACAATAAAGGTTTTTGGTTCTGGACATGTTTTGTTTCCTGCCAACAATATACAAGTGAATGAAACTAAAAATGTAGTCTTGTCACTGTGTTTTAAGTTTAATTTAAATAGAGTTGTTTTTTTAAATTTTTTTTCGATGTTGGATACGCACACTTTTTATGGAGCTTCTGGAGAAATGGTACATTGTAAAATCGACTGAATGTTTTTTTTATGCTATTAAAATAGATTACATTTTAGTGCTAATTTACAGTCCTCCTTTATGCTTTTATGTTTACCATTGTTTGTCTTTAAGTGGATCTATATGGTACGCGTTTTGAATAACAAACCAAGGTTAAAATATGACTTAAAATATTGGAAGTAAAATATAAAAATATGAAATGAGTGTGTGGCGGAGTGTCCCTCCCCTATGTATTTATTTATTATTATTTGTATTTGTTTGCGGCGCGGATAAAAGCTCCACGTCTTTTGTTATTGTTTTTTATTATTTATATTTAGAAACCTCGTGAGGATGCATGACTGATCAGTTACTGATTATTTAACTAGCTGACAGTCATGCATCCTTACCAAACGCGTGCAGACTCTGGCCGAGGGGTAATAAGATAATTAACAGCTAGTTAACCCCTCGGCAGAGTATAAGAACCGGCAGCTGTCTGTGCTGGGAGGAGAGTGTACAGAGGAGAGTACGGGGAGCGGAGAGAGCGAGCGAGCAGAAATAACGACATTTAAGAACGACTCCTAAACAGCACTTGTTTATTCGTTTGGCCCTTGTGCCTTTTTGTTTTGTGTTTGTTGACTGTTTAAATCTTTTGTTTATTTGATTTAATAAATCCACGCTGAATGCCGTTGCATTCAGCTTCACCCGCCCATCCATTGTTGTGGTTTCAGTTACTTCCTGGTCCGTGATGTCACCACACTTCACCACTGCGAAGCCTGTCACATATGGTGTCCTGCGTAGGACAAAACAACGCCTCCAACAGTCGGACCAGGAAGGAAAATGACGGTTTTTTTTGGTTTTTTTCAAAAAGTATTTTTTTTGTGTGTGTTTTTTTGAAAAAAAAAAAAAAAAAAAAAAAGGGGAAAAGTAGCCGGAGGAGAAAGCAGCAGCAGCAACAACAACAGCAGCAGGAGGCGCAGCAACAGCAGCGGGTCCTTACCACGCTGGACGTCTGCCTCACCTGCCTGAAGGGTGAGGAGTGGTGCTTTGTGGGCACGTGGCACCGGACCAACCCCCTCCATGGCAGGAGAGGAAGGAGCCTGAGCATTTAGCAAGGGTGAGAGAGGACCCGCATCCTCCGAGGCGGAAGAATCCTGTCTCCTCTGAGGGGATCTGGGACTGGCTGACGGAGCCTGAGAGGGATATAATGGTCGCCCTCCCTGCTGTGATCAACCTCCTGTGGGCGAGAGATGGGGAGCGCTGGGAGGCCTGGGAACAGGAACACCACCCAGCATCTCTCCCAGACATCGCAGCCATGGTGCTCAACTACCTGGCTGCAGATATGGGAGGGGCCCCGCTGCCGTCTCCAACGCCAGAGGGAGAGGAGCCATTGCTGCCGTCTCCAGCGTTAGAGGGTGAGGAGCCCACGCCACTGTCTCCAGCACTAGGAGCAGAGCAGCAGGAGCTGCCTCTGTCTCCACCACTACCAGGAGCAGAGCAGCGGGAGCTGCCTCTGTCTCCACCACCACCAGGAGCAGAGCAGCAGGAGCTGCTTCTGTCTCCACCACTACCAGGAGCAGAGCAGCTTCTGTCTCCACCACCACCAGGAGCAGAGCAGCAGGAGCTGCTTCTGTCTCCACCACCTCCACCAGCAGAGGGTGAATTCCTGCTGGTTCCGCCTCAACCGCTGTGGGAGGATTGCTTGCCCCTCCCACCTCCACCAGCAGAGGGTGAATACCTGCTGGTTCCGCCTCAGTCGCCGTGGGAGGACTGCTTTCCCCTCCCACCTCCACCAGCAGAGGGTGAATACCTGCTGGTTCCACATCCACCGTCATGGGAAGGACTGCTCCTGCCCTGCTTCGCACCGCCCAAGGATGCCTGCTTCGCACCGCCCAAGGATGCCTGCTTCGCACCGCCCAAGGATGCCTGTTGCTCCGCATCGCCTGGGGCTGCCTGTTGCTCCGCATCGCCTGGGGCTGCCTGTTGCTCCACATCGCCTGGGGCTGCCTGTTGCTCCGCATCGCCTGGGGCTGCCTGTTGCTCCGCATCACCTGGAGAGCCACCAGTTACAGGGAACGAGGGAGAAGTGGAGCTCCCGCTGCCGCCTCCATGGCCAGGGGCTCCCCTCCCGAGTTCGCCTCCTGAGGGTCCGCTGCTGCTGCCGTCGCCTCCCGAGGGTCAGCTGCTGCTGCCGTCGCCTCCCGAGGGTCCGCTGCTGCTGCCGTCGCCTCCCGAGGGTCCGCTGCTGCTGCTGTCGCCTCCCGAGGGTCCGCTGCTGCTACCGTCGCCTCCCGAGGGTCCGCTGCTGCTGCCGTCGCCTCCCGAGGGTCCGCTGCGGCTGCCGTCGCCCCCCGAGGGTCTGCTGCAGCTGCCATTGCCGGCCACGGAAAAGGGGGGGAGGTCAGGAGACCAGCTCCCCCAGCCGCACTTTCGCTTCAGGAAATATTGTGGCTGGAGCCCCATGAAGGGCAGCTGCTGGCCACGAAGAAGGGGGGGAGGTCAGGAGACCAGCTCCCCCCGCAGCAATTTCGCTGCAGGAGAAAGGGTGGCCGGAGCCCCACGGAGGGGAGCTGTCAGTCATAAAGAAGGGGGGGCAGGTCTGGAGACCACCCCCAAAATTTTTCTGGCCAGAGGAGCCGGCCTGTGCGTGGTCCACTGGGACGCTACAGTTGTTTGGGTGGGAGGAGGACATCCCACCGTGGCCACCACCTTTGGCCCGTTGCTGCCCCTGTTCCTGCGCCGGGACTGCTAGCCGGGACTTTGGGGACTAAGGGGGGAGATGGCCAAAAAGGCCATGTGTGCTGCGCACAAGAGGGGGCATGTGTGGCGGAGTGTCCCGCCCCTATTTATTTATTTATTATTATTTGTATTTGTTTGCGGCGCGGATAAAAGCGCTGCGTCTTTTGTTATTGTTTTGTATTATTTATATTTAGAAACCTCGTGAGGATGCATGACTGATCAGTTACTGATTATTTAACTATCTGACAGTCATGCATCCTTACCAAACGCGTGCAGGCTCTGGCCGAGGGGTAATAAGATAATTAACAGCTAGTTAACCCCTCGGCCAGAGCATAAGAACCGGCAGCTGTCTGTGCTGGGAGGAGAGTGTACAGAGGAGAGTACGGGGAGCGGAGAGAGCGAGCGAGCAGAAATAACGACATTTAAGAACGACTGCTAAACAGCACTTGTTTATTCGTTTGGCCCTTGTGCCTTTTTGTTTTGTGTTTGTTGATTGTTTAAATCTTTTGTTTTGTTTATTTGATTTAATAAATCCACACTGAATGCCGTTTCATTCAGCTTCACCTGCCCATCCATTGTTGTGGTTTCAGTTACTTCCTGGTCCGTGACGTCACCACACCTCACCACTGCGAGCCAGTCTGCCACAGAGTGAAACATTAAATTTATGTCCATTTAAAAAGTTAAACGCCTGGATTAACAATGGGTTTAAACGTGTAATCAATTAAACATAGATTTACAAGTACGTTTATAAAAAATCTGAAGCTACTACAAATGTTAAAAATACAGCCCTTTGCAATAAATAAATACATAAATAAATAACCAGCAAAGCCGTTTGCAAAGCATCCTTTACACTTTTGTTATCTTCGTGTTTGGTTATCGGATAGCTGACTGCTTTAAAGAGTAAGTAGTGGGGTTCCGAAAAATGTAACATTACATGTCCCCACGTGTTGCTACAACTGTTTAAATAATGTACCTGTCATTTTTATTTTCATTGTTAACATCCTGACAACTTTTTACACTTAGAACTTTAAAGTCTGTTTCAAACCTCTTTTCAGAACATCTGCTCTAGTGCACTGGGGTTTGAGATCTGTCCTCTAAATCACTACAGGAAGAACAATTAAACATTTTTTAATAAAACATAACAACAAGTGTTCTGGCTTTTCTGTTCCATACCACATCATGGATCGCTATTGCTGTGTTACCTATTTGACAACTTGGGCAATAATCCTTACACTAACACAGTGTGTTTTTGTTTCAGATATCACTTCTTTCACTTATAGCACACACATACTATTATTATTATTATTATTATTATTATTATTACTACAGGAATAGCAAAATTGTTCAACCTATATTGAGGCAATGTACTGCTGTTTGGGTAGGGTAAATGTAAATAGTAGTCTAGTCTGTTGAAAGGGTTAAGATGTGAATCTGTGTAGCTTAGCGGTTATGTAGTTCTGGAGTGAAATTATGATTAGTTAGGGTTCAAATCGTACCTAATCCTACCTAATATTAGATAAAAGGGACCCTGAGTGAACAAATAACACAAAAATGTGATACATATTTCATTTATTTATTAAAGAAAGTTATGCAACACCAAATGCTCCCGTGTGAAAAAGTAATCACCCCCTTAGACTCAATAACTGGTTACGCCACTTTTAGCAGCAATAACTGCAACCAAACGCTTCCTGTAGTTATTGATTAGTCTCTCACAGCGCCCATGCAGAACTGCTTCAACTCAGTGACATTTGTGGGTTTTCGAGCATGAACTGCTCGTTTCAGGTCCTGCCACAACATCTCAATGGGGTTTAGGTTTGACTAGGCCATTCCAAAACTTTAAATTTCTTGTTCTTCAACCATTCTGATGTAGACTTGCTTGTGTGTTCCGGATCATTGTCTTGCTGCACGACCCAGCTGCGCTTCAGCTTCATCTCACGGACGGATGGCCTGACATTCTCCTGTAGAATTCTCTGATACAGAGCAGAATTCATGGTTCCTTCAATGATGGCAAGGCGTCCAGGTCCTGATGCAGCAAAGCATCCCCAAACCATGACACTACCACCACCATGCTTGACCGTTGGTATGAGGTTCTTGCTGTGGAATGCAGTGTTTGGTTTTCGGCAGACATAACAGGGCCCATGTCGGCCAAAAGGTTCCACTTTTGACTCATCTGTCCATAGAACATTGTGCCAGAACTCTTGAGGATCATCCAGGTGCTTTTTGGCAAACTTGAGATGAGCATTCATGTTGTTCTTAGTGAACAATGGTTTCCACCTTGCTACTCTGCCATGAATCCCATTTTTTCCCAGTGTCTTTCTGATGGTGGAGTCATGAACACTGACCTTAGCCGAGACGAGAGAGGCCTGCAGATCCCTGGATGTTGTTCTAGGGTTCTTTGTGACTTCCTGGACTATTTTACACCTTGCTCTTGGAGAGATTTTGGCAGGACGGCCACTCCTGGGAAGATTCACTACTGTCCCAAACTTTCTCCATTTGGACAATATGGCTCTGACTGTGGTTCGGTAGAGCCCCAGAGCCTTAGAAATGCCTTTGTAACCCTTTCCAGACTGATAGACATCAACAACTTTTTTCCAGAGCTCTTCAGGAATTTATTTTGTTCGTGGCATGATGTGCCTCTAGAACCTGTGTGCTGGCAACTTCACTCTGATGGTAAGGGCCAAAGTTAGTCAGATTTATATTGGGCAGGGCTGGCCCAAATCATCCCTTTAATTGGGTTGAGTTAACTAGGGGGGACAATAACTTTTTCACACCTGAAGATTGCATGTTTGATTACCTTGCACACCAAACAAATGAAAGAAGCACCAAACTCTGGTGTCATTTTTTCTCTCCCTCTATATACTACTACAACCCACAAAAAAATACAATGTGAAAAATGTGCAAAAATGCAGAAAATCAGACAGGGGGCAAATACTTTTTCACGGCACTGTGTATATATATTGTAACCCAGTGGCTAGAAGGGTAAGCTGGAATCAGAATAAAAGCGCTTGGAGGCTGAAAGTGGTCTTCAAAGCAGGACTGGCAGTTTATTACTTACAGGTTTGAAATAAACACGAAAAAAAAAAAAAAACCACAGCACCTTACAGGGCACAAAAGAAAAGGCCTAGCTCTCCACAGAGCACTAACTAAACACAGGCTTTCCTAAACTACGGTTGGAACGGATAAGCCGCTTATCCAACAAACAAAAAAAACAGTTACCAAACCGTAACTAAACACAGGGTTAATTTCTGTAGTATATTCCTTTTCACAGACCATGTAACATTAACTTGCCTTTTGTCTTCCACACTCTCTCACTCGCGATCACCGAGCACTGACAAAGAGTGCCTCATTTAGCTTAATTGGAGACAGCTTGACTTCAGCTGCTCCTACTAATCAGCTAGTTAAGCATGAGAGAGAACTGGCTCCTGATCCCCTAGTGGACATTCTGCATATAACCCTTTTCTTTAAAAAGTTTTAAGATCAGGAGCTTTCTGGGAACAGTGCCCTCTTCATTCTCAAGCTGATATATCTATTTTCCAACACAATTCCACACACCCTATTACACACCCCTCCCCTCAGCTCAAACCCCTGGGTTAGAGCATCTGACTTAACAAAACAGTGTACCCTAGAGAGACCATCTGCATTTCCATTCTTGCTACCACTGCGATGTTCTATTTTGAATTTATAAGGCTGCAAGGATAGAAACCACCTGGTCACTCTAGAGCAGTGCTGCCCAAACCCAGTCCTGGAGAGCCCCTATCCAGCAGGTTTTATAGGTAACCTTTAATCATCAATTTCTTAACAGCTGGAACAATTTCATTGTGATCAATTAAGCAGGTGATTTATTAAATGAAGTCATTTAGAGATCATTTGGTACAAAAAATTAACTACCCTTTTCAGCCCTCAATGGCCTGGATTACATGCTGGGAAAATGTCATGACTTATCTGTCTACTGTCATGACTTATTTAAGGTGGTGCAGCTGAATTATAATGTTAGATAGTTTTGGTTTGTTTAATTTAACAAACCAAATTCCTGCTTTGAAACTTCATGTTGTATTTGATTTTTGTATAATGTATTACATTTGTATTCAAACATGAAACTAAACCTAAACCAAAACTAACTAAAATTGTTTATCCAGACCGTACCACCTTAAATAAGTCATGACAGTAAACAAGTCATGACATTTTCCAGCATGTAAACTGCCCAATGATCAGAGTTCCCTTAATTGAACAAGTTATTTGCTTAATTGATCAATAACTTCCATGTGTTCCCAGTCTTCCATGTGATACCAGAAATTAGCGATTTAGGGTGACTTACAAAACTTACTGGATAGGGGCTCTCCAGGACTGTGTTTGGGCAGCACTGCTCTAGAGTTTTTTTCTTTATTGACCTTCATCCACTTGAGGGGTGCATGGTCAGTGACCAGTGTAAATTCTCTGCCCAGTAAATAATACCGTAACGTTTCTATTGCCCACTTTACTGCTAAACATTCTTTCTCCACAATGGCATATTTACGTTCTCTGGGTAGCAACTTCCTACTTAAAAACAAAACTGGATGTTCTTCCCCATTCTCTACTTGTGACAGTACTGCCCCAAGCCCTACGTCTGAAGCATCTGTCTGCAAAATAAACCGTTTTTTAAAATCAGGTACCCTTAAGATTGGTTCACTGCAGAGTATATTTTTCAGATAACCAAATGCTTTTTCTACCTCGATAGACCAGTTGACCATTGTTGGTCCTTTGGCTCTGGTCAGCTCAGTGAGGGGGGCTGCTTTGGTTGCAAAGTCAGGTACAAACCGCCTGTAATACCCCACTATTCCCAAAAAAGCCCAGACTTGCTTTTTATTCACTGGCCGAGGCCAGTTTTGAATGGCTTCAACTTTACTCATTTGTGGCCTGACCAGTCCATTGCCTACCACATATCCTAGATATTTAGCCTCTTTTAACCCAACGTAACATTTCTCTGGGTTTGCTGTCAAGCCTGCTTCTCTAAGGCTACCTAACACAAGCTCTACCTTAGATAGGTGAGATTCCCAATCCTCAGTATATATTACGATGTCATCTAAATAGGCCGAGGCAAACTTTAAATGAGGTCTTAGGATCCTATCAATCAACCTTTGGAAGGTAGCGGGAGCACCGTGTAGGCCAAAGGGCATCACCGTGTACTGATACAACCCATCTGGAGTAACGAATGCAGTCTTTTCCTTGGCTGTATCAGTACGTGGTATCTGCCAATACCCCTTAGTTAAGTCAAGAGTGGTTAGATACTTAGCTTTTCCTAGCTTTTCAATGAGCTCATCCACTCTGGGCATCGGGTATGCATCGAACTTTGAGACTTCATTCAGCTTCCGGAAGTCATTACAGAACCGCCAGGTTCCATTGGGCTTAGGAACTAAAACTATGGGGCTTGTCCACTCACTTTTCGACTCCTCAATTACTCCTAGTTGAAGCATTCTCTCTACTTCCTTGGTTACGTTGGCGCGTTTTGCTTCTGGAACTCTATAGGCTCTCACGTTTATTTTAACACCGGGGTCCGTCACAATGTCATGGCTTATCACATGAGTCTTCCCTGGGAGAACTGAAAAGACATCTGTGACAGCTTGTAACATCTCAAATACTTCATGGCACTGGGTTTCGGTCAGTTCAGGGCCTATGTTAATTTCAGGAACAGGTGACCTACTACATGCTGCCCCAACCTCAGTTGCCACATATGCTGGTTCCCTGTCCTTCCAAGGCTTCAACAAATTGATGTGATAAATCTGCTCGCTCTTTCTTTTATCTGGTTGTTTTATCTTGTAGTTCACTGGGCCAATTGCTTCTATGACTTCATAGGGTCCCTGCCACTTTGCAAACAATTTGCACTCTGAAGTTGGAACCAAAACCATAACCCTATCCCCAGGCAGAAACGTCCTAACTTGCGCTTGTACATTATAGTGTCTAGACTGTGTGGCCTGTGCTTTCTCGAGATGTGTCCTAACTATAGGTGTCAGGGTTTGTATTCTTTCTCTCATACCCATTACATGTTCAACAAGGTTCTTCCTATGACCACCCTGTTCTTCCCACAGCTCCTTGGCAATGTCTAGGATCCCCCTAGGTTGACGACCGTACAACAATTCAAATGGGGAGAACCCAGTTGACGACTGTGGCACTTCCCTAACAGCAAACATGAGATACGGAAGTAGCAAATCCCAATCCTTCCCGTCTTTATCAATAACCTTCCTTAACATGGTTTTTAAGGTTTTATTGAACCTCTCCACTAAACCATCGGTTTGTGGATGATAAACTGACGTACGGATTGGTTTAATCTTTAAAAGATCACACAGATCTTTCATCAGGTTCGACACGAAGGGCGTCCCCTGGTCTGTTAAGATTTCTTTTGGCACACCTACCCGCGTGAACATGTGGAACAGTTCTTTTGCTACGGTTTTAGCTGCCATGTTTCTCAAGGGTATCGCTTCCGGATACCTGGTGGCATAGTCCAAGACCACCAAAATATACTCGTGCCCCCTAGCGGATCGACTTAGAGGACCAACAAAGTCCATAGCGATTTGCTCAAAGGGTGTTTCTATGATAGGAAGCGGTACGAGAGGTGCTCGTAACTTAGCTCGGGGACTGGTTTTCTGACAATCAGGACATGAGTTACAAAAACGTTCAACTTCCTTATATAGTCCGATCCAAAAAAAACCTTTTTAAGATGCGCTGAGTGGTCTTTTCAATTCCCAGGTGAGCGCCAAACAAATGACTATGTGCCAGGTGCATTACGGTATTACGGTACTGTTGAGGCACTAACAGTTGTTCTACCTGGTCCTCTCCTACTTGGGTGACTCTATACAACAGGTCATTCTTTACTACATAATAGGCTCCTGCACCCCTACTTGGAGCGTCCTCCACGGTAACACCGTTTACTTCCACCACCTGGCTTTTAACATTTACTAGAGACGGATCATTAGCCTGGTCTCTCACAAACTGCACACTTGGTACCACCCACTGCTCAATGGCGTCAGGACCGTTTCCGTCCATTAATGCTGGTGTAGCGCCTGTCTCATCAAGTATATCCTGGGCTCCACACTGAGTGCTAACTCCCTTTTTATTCCTTTTTGTACCCCTTCCCAACAATACTAAAGCCTGTTCAAAAATGTTCTTATTCCACTGATACTGGTCAGCTCGCTTTTCTTTGCGTGTTTTACGTACTTTAGTGCTAGGTGGGTCCAGTTCCTGGTCAGTGAATGGGAGCACCTGTTTCAAGCCCTCATGAGGGTCACTCTCACCCTGCACACCACTTTCAGTAGGGGGGGCCAATTCCCCATTTAATTTTACCAAGTCTTCAAAACCTGGATAGTCTCTACCTAATATCACCTCGTGTGGCAGTCTGGTTATCACTCCAACTCTCATAGCATTTATTATACCGTTAAATTCAATGCTAACTTCACAGGTGGGGTAGTAATTAATATCTCCATGCACACAGGTGATACCGGTCCTACGACTATTGTCTAATTGTTCTGGCTTCACATATTTAGGTGAAACCACTGTGACAGCACTTCCGGAATCAGTGAGGGCTTGAGCTTGTTTCCCGTTCACCAAAACCTTTACCATAAACTTATGAGCAGCTAGGGCCACATTTACCACACTCGCTACACCACAGTAGTTCTGCTCACCTACATTGCACTGCATTGGCTCAGTTTCATTGGGACATTGTATAGCTATGTGGCCAAATTCATTGCATTTAAAACACTTGTAGTTTTTATACCGTTCTACAGTTGGTGGATTAACAGCTCCTCTATAATCCCCAGTTATCCCCAGTCCTTTCGCAGCCACCGGCCGCTCTTCCTTTAGTTCTGGCTTATCCGAATTCTTGTCAGGGTGTTGTTTCAGTCGGGGGGACCGTAGACCACTCCTGGCTGAAGTGACACTTGGATGGAGGGCTAAATCCTCAGCAGCCATAAATCGCTCTACGACCGCAACAAAGTCATCCAGAGTTGAGGGTTCATTTTGTCCTACACACCTCCGCAAAGGAGGTGGCATAGCTCTCAGGAACCTGTCCAGGACCAGTATTTCGACCACTCTGTTAGCAGTATTCACATCGGGCTGCAACCACCGTCTGGCCAAGAGAACCAGGTCAAACATTTGTGACCTGGGAGCTTGTTCCTGCTTGAAACTCCAGGCATGAAAGCGCTGGGCCCTTACTGCGGTGGTCACACCTGCCCGGGCCAAGATTTCCGTCTTGAGCTGGTCATAGTCGGCCGCTGCATTATGGTCCAGGTCATGATAGGCCTTTTGGGCATCGCCTATTAGAAATGGGGCCACAAGGCCAGCCCACTTTACTTTTGGCCAAGCTTCTCTGGTGGCCACACGTTCAAATGACAACAGGTATGCTTCCACGTCATCGTCCCTGGTCATTTTCTGTAGCAGGTGAGTTGGCTTCATGTCAGTCACCCTTGTCCGGGAACCTTCAAGGGAGTCAAGTCTAGCAGCCATCTCCACTCTCTCCTGCCGGGCATGTTCCAACTGGGCTCTCTGTAGACACAACTGTTCCTGCTGTAGTCGGTTAGTCTCCCTCTGGGCTGCAGTCTGATCCTGTTGGGCTGCGGTGGCCTGTAACAGAGCTTTCAGTACATCTTCCATGGCAGCAGTGGAATTTTATTTGCTTGTCGCTTTCCCTCCAAGACACTAGGGGGTGCTCTGATCCCACTTCTGACACCACAGTGTAACCCAGTGGCTAGAAGGGTAAGCGGGAATCAGAATAAAAGCGCTTGGAGGCTGAAAGTGGTTTTCAAAGCAGGACTGGCAGTTTATTACTTACAGGTTTGAAATAAACACGAAAAAAAAAAAAAAAACACAGCACCTTACAGGGCACAAAAGAAAAGGCCTAGCTCTCCACAGAGCACTAACTAAACACAGGCTTTCCTAAACTACGGTTGGAACGGATTAGCCGCTTATCCAACAAACAAAAAAAACAGTTACCAAACCGTAACTAAACACAGGGTTAATTTCTGTAGTATATTCCTTTTCACAGACCATGTAACATTAACTTGCCTTTTGTCTTCCACACTCTCTCACTCGCGATCACCGAGCACTGACAAAGAGACAGTTTATATCTCTGCCTCATTTAGCTTAATTGGAGACAGCTTGACTTCAGCTGCTCCTACTAATCAGCTAGTTAAGCATGAGAGAGAACTGGCTCCTGATCCCCTAGTGGACATTCTGCACATAACCCTTTTCTTTAAAAAGTTTTAAGATCAGGAGCTTTCTGGGAACAGTGCCCTCTTCATTCTCAAGCTGATATATCTATTTCCCAACACAATTCCACACACCCTATTACAATATATATATATATATATATATATATAATATTGATGCACAATGAAAATGTAAAAGTTTTACATCAATAGCTCATTGGACTCATACATAATATTATTTACATTTTAAAGAGTGAGCAGATAGGTTTATTGATTGTTTGATATTGTTCCTTTGGATAACAAAATACTGAGCTTAAGTCATGTGGTTTCATAAAAATGCCAGGTGCTCAGTGTTTGTTATTTGAGTTGAGTTAAAATTGCCAAAATGAGTTGACTTAAGAATCTGTATAAATAGCCATTCAAAAAGACATGATTTTAATTAACGCAAGAACAGCAAAAGATACGACCACACCCCGCTTGTGTAATGAAGATCGCCTGGTTGCTATCGGCATGATTGAAGGCGGCCTGTCTGTGAGAGAAGTTGCCCGGAGAATGAGATGTTCTGCTTCAACAATCAGCAGACTAGTCCAGAGAAACCAGGAAACCGGCTCTGTGAGGGACAGACCATGTCCTGGAAGGCAGAGGGTCACCACACTGACCCAGGACCGTCACATCTGACTGATACATCTGCGTAATCACGTAAACACAACGGCAACCAGCTGCACAGGTAGAGTGGCGGAACATCCCACAACACTCTACCCAGAGGCTGATCAGGTCTATGCATCAACGCTGCCAGGATTGTGTTAATGCTCAGGGAGGTCATACCCGCTACTAAATTTGTAATGTTTTCATTTTGACAGTGAGTCACAGTTTATACCGAAAACGTATGTCTTTTTGTTCACATTTTCTGTGATTTTGTTTGATATCTATGTTTAAAATATTTGATTAAATCCAATCGATCTGAGTGTTCCATTTCTTTTGTACATCAGTGTGTGTGTGTATATATATATATATGCGAACCTGACGAAGACATGTTGTCAAAACGCGTTGTTTGCTGCTTCATTTTTGTGTGCTTGTTTTTAACCCTTTGCGGTCCATTGTCAAAAAAATAAAAATAAAAAAGGCGTATCTCATGACTAGTCATACATGGTATCAGGTATCAGATAACGGGGCGTTCATAGTAAACAAGCTGGCTGAGTGCGTCAGCGCACAGAGACTATCATGGACATTTGCAGAGCTTTTTTCAGATGTTATAGTAATAAAATAATGACTTGGATCGCATTATTGAGGAGTTTGGTGATAAAACGAGTGATCCGGAGATGATCGATCGGTATGTACGACTATTATTATTAGTATTATTTATTTATTAGCATATGTGAAAGCGATAGTGAACGAAAGGGTGGGGCGGGGCTGGAGATGCCTAGTGAGTGCTTTATTGATATGCAGGGCCATTTAAACCCGTTTGACTGTGAAAAAAAATACTTTTAAACAGCGCGTATAAAATTAACTGCGCGTGTGAAAATTAATTAGACCTGGCGTGCCTGACGCGCAGTTAATAAATGGACTGCAAAGGGTTAATGAAATAAACTTATAAGAATCTTTTTAAATATAAAATCACAGTGGTCCTGTCTGATTTTTTGAGAATGCAACCTGTCTTGGTGGACTTCACTTGAAAACTGGAAGAAGCAATTGTGAGTTCACATAGGCTTTTTTCTTTTTATATAGCATAGCCTTATGGTCGGCATCTATATTGTAGAAAATATAGATGCCGGCACTACAAAGATGTTTCAGTCCATTTAATCAGACACGAGGTGCTTCGTCCCAGGAAAAGTTAAATAGGAAACATGTCTTAGATGTTGCCACCGCCGAAGAGAAAAGACGGCAACTCCTGCTAAATAAAAGTCTATATCCTAACCGTGTGTCTCAATTATTCATACTTTGTGCATTAAAACAAGGTATAAACAGGTACCCTGATGCATTTTGACATGTTGTCTTCATCAGAGAGTATTGAAAGCAGGACTCATTTGATCTATTAAAGACACCCGGTACTCATTGTCATTTAACACCATTATCTGATTACAAGAAATAGTAATCTAGCAATTAATGCATTCAATTCACATTCCAGATACTTAACAATCTGCTATATATTGTAGCAGAGTATCTGGTCCGCAGCAGGAAGAAATGGAGACGGCACAGGATGCAATTTAAAGTAGTGAAAACTGCTATTTTTATTGAAGCGTAGGAACAGCAGGCAAATGGATGCTCTCTTATTAAATGGTTTATCTCAGATAGACAGCTCCAGCACACACTCCCACACAGCTAGATGAAAACCACAGCACAACCCTGAGCTGCACACAGACAGCTCCTAAATAGTGGTGGCAGCTGCGGCGCGGTGCTCTCCTTCTCAGGCGGTAGCGTTGGGCACTCTGGCGATGCTGGGCTCTCTCTCTAGGGATCTGGTGCTGGCAGCATAGGATGCTCCCTCCTTGGCGGCGCAGGACACTCTGGCAGTGGCTGTGCTCTCTCCCACTCGTCTGCCACCTTCAAGGCCCCCAGCAGGGTAAGTTTAGGTTCCTCAGCGAGGCGGACGTTAAGCTCCTGCGGCGTCATTCCCAACAAAAACTGCCTGGACAGCTGCTTAAGGTGGTCCTGGATGGGGGAGTCAGGGTAAGCGCCCCAGACCTTTTCTGCAAGGTCCAGCAGGAATTCTTCACTGGTCTGTCCCAGCCTCCTGTATTCCCTTAGGAATGCGCACTGACACAGGACTCGCTGCCACCACAACTCTCTCTCTGCTGATGTCTTTCCCCTGCTTCTTTTGGTTACTTCTGACCGGGCATCTCCTGTAGTCTTCATATCCTGCTTACTCCTGAGACCGGTTTAGCGGCGGCGTGTCTAGTCTGCAGCAGGAAGAAATGGAGATGGCACAGGATGCAGTTTAAAGCAGTGAAAACTGCTATTTATATTGAAGCGTTGGAACAGACGACAAATGGACGCTCTCTTATTAAATGGTTTATCTCAGATAGACAGCTCCAGGACACACTCCCACACAGCTACATGAAAACCACAACACGACCCCGAGCTGCACGCAGGCAGCTCCTAAATAGTGATCCCCCCCCCCCCCAAGCCCTATTGGCTCACATACACAGGGGTACATTTACATACACACGGTCCAATCGCAAACAGCTAGTTAGTGGAACCGAACACAAATCACAGTGCAGCAAACACAGACTCCATCTACATAGAGCTGCACTGTGCTTGTGACACCCCAGGCAGCGCACCAGCATTGCCTAGACACAAAACACGCTTCTACTCACAGACTCACGCAGGGTCACACACACAAGCGGCAGGGAAGACAGGACACCACACACACAGCAATACACTCCCGCACCCCCACCCCCAGGGTCCAATCCCAAGCAGTCCCAAATTGACCCGCCGTTACAATATATTGTGTAACAAAACTGCACCACTCAAGATTCGTTGCCCCTTTAAAAACACCAACCCAGGACACAGGAATGGATTTTCAAAGCGCTTTGCGCTATTTTTTAATAAACAAACAAATGTGCCTACACACATGTTTTTCTGCAGGGAGGATTTAACCCCCTCCCTGCTGTCTTACAATTGTTAAACATTATTGTTGATTCAACATCAAGCAATTGTCATATTACACAAACATTCTATCTATGTGTAACGGGGTTGCTCACATTACATTAAAATAAGCATGTTTGATTAATTATTGTAGCATATTCACTTTTTATTTAATGTTGTCTTTTTGATTTTATCACCGTGTTTAAAGTATGCTTATTTTGGCACATTACTTTTTGTAGATTTGCACTGATTACACTAACATGTTAATGCATCCCTGTTCGCAGCTCCCGTAAGTGTAAATTGATTGATTTGGATAAGCTGAGCACCAGGTATAAATATTCCTGATTTCATCCATTTGAAAGATTGATTTGTCCATTCTGAAGTGAACCCGGGTTTGTTTGGAGTGGAGGCTGAACGCGCAGCCAGCAGGAGTAAAGGAACTGGGTGGTGTAGATGGTGAGGAAGGGTCGGATTCTTCGGATGTTGCTCAGGAAGAATCGGCAAGTGCGTGCCAGAGTGGAGAAGTGCTGGGAATAACAGAGGCAGGGATCCAGGGTGACTCCGAGGTTCTTAGCTGAGGAGGAGGGAGAGAGTGTGGTAGATTCCAGAGGAATGGAGATAGAGAGATCAGAGGAGGGGGAGGAGGAGGAGGAGGGAAAGATCTATTCTAGATCGTATCCAGTTGTACTCTTGTACTCGCCTACAGATGCCTTGACCAGCCTGCACCCAGCTACCTCCAGACCCTCATCTCTCCCTACACAGTACAGTGCCGTGAAAAAGTATTTGCCCCCTGTCTGATTTTCTGCATTTTTGCATATTTTTTGACACTGAGTGTTATCAGATCTTCAACCAAAACCTAATATTAGATAACAGGGATCCTGAGTGAACAAATAACACAAAAATTTGATACATATTATATTTATTTATTAAAGAAAGTTATGCAACACCCAATGCCCCCGTGTGAAAAAGTAATCACCCCCTTAGACTCAGTAACTGGTTACGCCACCTTTAGCAGGATTAACTGCAACCAAATGCTTCCTGTAGTTATTGATTAGTCTCTCACAGCGCCATGGAGGAATTTTGGCCCACTCCTCCATGCAGAACTGCTTCAACTCAGTGACATTTATGGGTTTTCGAGCATGAACTGCTCGTTTCAGGTCCTGCCACAACATCTCAATGGGGTTTAGGTCTGGACTTTGACTAGGCCATTCCAAAACTTTAAATTTCTTGTTCTTCAACCATTCTGATGTAGACTTGCTTGTGTGTTTCAGATCATTGTCTTGCTGCATGACCCAGCTGCGCTTCAGCTTCAGCTCACGGACGGATGGCCTGACATTCTCCTGTAGAATTCTCTGATACAGAGCAGAATTCATGGTTCCTTCAATGATGGCAAGGCGTCCAGGTCCTGATGCAGCAAAGCATCTCCAAACCATGACACTACCACCACCATGCTTGACCGTTGGTATGAGGTTCTTACTGTGGAATGCAGTGTCTGGTTTTCGCCAGACATAACTGGGCCCGTGTTGGCCAAAAGGTTCCACTTTTGACTCATCTGTCCATAGAACATTGTTCCAGAACTCTTGAGGATCATCCAGGTGCTTTTTTGGCAAACCTGAGACGAGCATTCATGTTCTTCTTAGTGAGCAATGGTTTCCTCCTTGCTATTCTGCCATGAATCCTATTTTTGCCCAGTGTCTTTCTGATGGTGGAGTCATGAACACTGACCTTAGCCGAGGCGAGAGAGGCCTGCAGATCCCTGGGTGTTGTTCTAGGGTTCTTTGTGACTTCCTGGACGATTTTACGCCTTGCTCTTGGAGAGATTTTGGCAGGACGGCCGCTCCTGGGAAGATTCACTACTGTCCCAAACTTTCTCCATTTGAACAATATGGCTCTGACTGTGGTTCGGTGATGCCCCAGAGCCTTAGAAATGCCTTTGTAACCCTTTCCAGACTGATAGGCATCAACAACTTTTTTCCGGAGGTCTTCAGGAATTTCTTTTGTTCGTGGCATGATGTGTCTCTAGAACTTGTGTGCTGACAACTTCACTCTGATGGTAAGGGCCAAAGTTAGTCAGATTTATATTGGGCAGGGCTGACCCAAATCAGGCCTGGTTGTTAACCAAAGTACTCAAACAGCTGACCCTAATTATCCCTTTAATTGGGTTGAGTTAACTAGGGGGGGCAATAACTTTTACACACCTGAAGATATGCACGTTAAAGTTATGCATGCAAAAGTATTGTAGGGTGCCTGCTGCTGCAGGACTGACAAGGAACTGTGCAGCGGCGTCCCAGAATGTCGTGCGTCCGAGCAAACCGCACTGTACTTGTTGTTGATGTTTATTAATTGAGAGTTATTGAATGTGTTTATTTGGTTGCCTTTCACGTTTCTGTTGCCTGTTGTGTCCCCGTGTCTCCCCTACCATGTGCTTCCCAATGTTGCCGTGGCCACCTTCACACGGTAGTGCTGCTATAAGCGCATGTGCAGAAGTGCTGTTTGAGCAGCTTAATAAAGAGCAAATATTATTAAGAATCCTGCCTATTGCCTCTGCTTGAACCCCGCCAGCGCACTGGGCGCTACATTGGTGTCAGGGGTGAGAAGCATGGAAGGCAGCTACTGGGGAGAAGATGACCGCGCTAAGAAGCGGCGAGCGGAGAAGAAGCTGCAGGAAGAGTTCCAGCTCCTCACCGAGGAAGTAGGAGCAGCGAGACGCCGACTGCGGGAAGAAGCCGGGCGACTCGCGGCAGAGCTGAAGCAGCGGCGGGAGCCCGCGGGGACCGGAATGAGGACGCCGACCCGCGGCTCCCCCAGTGACGAGGGGCCGCCGACGCTGGGAGGACTTATCCCCAACTCGCCGTGGTCGGTCGCGGCGATGCAACAGGAGATACAGCAGCTGATGGATGACCAGAGACCCGCTGAGGGTGGGAGGCCAGCAGAGACACCCCTGTATGCTTCACTTGGCATGCTTCACCTGACACAGAACTCGACACACTATGCTGGACACCCACTAAGGTCTGCCTGCGGAGAGTGACGGGCCAGCTGGGCCACAGAGAGCTCACAATCACCGTAGCTGGCCGGCGGTTCCAACACGAGTTTTGGCTGGCCGAAGTCAGAGACTCTTATACTGGGCCTGGACTTCCTCAGCCATGTGGGGGCGGCCGGAGCTGCGGATTGGCAAGATACGGGTCAAGTTCGAGACTGAGACAGCCACCGCACTGCCAACCCAGACAGCAGCCAACAGGGGGAGGTCCGACAGCCAAACTAGGAGGGCGGTGACCAAACTGGCCCAGAAAAAGATGACAGCACCCCACCTGGGGCGGGAGTTCCTAAGGTCCAGCCTTCAGAGGAAACCTGCCAAGCCGTACAGGAGCTTCTACAGAGAAGCAGTGAGGGTCTGACCAGAGAGGAGCGGGAGCAACTGGGGGCATTGCTGATGGAGTACAAGGACACTTTTGCTGCGAGGGACGAGGACTGTAGCCGTACAGACCTAGTACAGCACCACATTGACACTGGTTCAGCGGCCCCGATTCGCCTGCGACCACGCCGAATGGCTCTGGCGAAGAGGGAGGCTGCTGAACAGAAGATCAAGGAGATGGCCGCTGAGGGGGTCATCGAACCCTCAGACAGTCCATGGTCCGCTCCGGGCGTCCTGGTTAAAAAGGACGGTACGTGGCGGTTCTGCATTAATTACCGAGAGCTGAACGACGTGACCCGCAAGGACTCGTTTTCACGCATTGATGTCGCCCTGGATTACATCACAGGGTCAGCTCCTTGGACCTCCGCAGTAGCTATTGGCAAGTGGGACTCGCTCCAGAGGCCAGGCCAAAGGCAGCTTTCTCCATCAGGCAAGGACTGTGGCAATTCGCCGTCATGCCGTTTGGTCTCTGCAATGCACCAGCCACTTTCGAGCACCTCATGGAGCTGGTGTTGGCTGCTGTGCCCCGTTCCGAGTGCGTGCTGTACCTGGATGACCTGCTGGTACATGCTCTCAGTTTCGATGGTGCCCTGAGGAACTTGCGCCGGGTCATGGACTGTGTTCGTACTAATGGGCTGAAATTGAACCCTAAAAATGTTACCTACTGCGACATGAAGCCAAGTTCCTGGGGCATGTAGTGGGACCAAATGGCGTGGCCACGGACCCAAACAAGGTGGCAACCGTGCGGCAGTGGCCAGTACTAACCAACATTTCGGAGCTTCACAGTTTCCTTGGTCTCGCCTCTTACTATCGTCGCTTTGTCCAAGACTTTGCCAGCATTGCCAGTCTCCTCCACCGCCTCACCGACAAGGGCAGTCGGTTCGGGAGTGCATAAGACCCGGACCACCCCGCTGCACCCACAAAGCCACGGCCTTGTGGAGCGCTTTAACTGCACTCTGGCCACCCAGCTCACTATCTTGACCAGCCAACACCAGCGAGACTGGGATCTGCACTTACCCCTGGTCTTGATGGCATACCGGTTGGCCATGCAGGAGTCCACCGGGTGCACCCCGGCTGCCTTGATGTTCAGGAGAGAGCTGCGCACCCCGGTGGATTGGCATTCGGCAGGCCCCCGGAGCCCGACCTACAGCAGCTGCGCGCCCGACTAGAGAGTGCCCACGACTTCGCCCGGCAGCACCACATAGATGCCAGTTCCAGGCAGAAGCGGGCATACGACACCAGGTGCCAGGGACGCAACTTCCAAGCTGGGGATGCGGTCTGGGTTTTCTGTCCCCGGCGGAAGAAAGGCTTATGCCCCAAACTTTCAAGGTCCTGGGAGGGGCCATGCTCTGTTTTTGAGCGACTCTCTGACGTGGTGTACCGGGTAAAGCTTCAGACCCATAACAGGGTGGTGGTACTCCACGTCGACCGACTAGCCCTGTACAGACCCCAAGGGCAGCAGTGTGGAGTAGTGGTTAGGGCTTTGGACTCTTGACTGGAGGGTTGTGGCTTCAATCCCAGGTGGAGGACACTGCTGCTGTACTCTTGAGCAAGGTACTTTACCTAGATTGCTCCAGTAAAAACCCAACTGTATAAATGGGTAATTGTGTCTAAAAAATAATGTAATTGTATGTAAAAATAATGTGATATCAATTGTAAGTTGCCCTGGATAAAGGCGTCTGCTAAGAAATAAATAATAATAACTGTTCCTTTGTATCTCTTTTGAGAACTCCTTCTTTGCACCTCTTCTGAGACTCTTTCTTTGTATCTCTTCTGAGAACTCTAACTTTGTATCTCTCCTGAGAACTCTTTCTTGGCACGTCACCTGGGTTAATGGCATCCACTTCCCAATAAAAGCAACAAGAAAACAACAATAATAACTTGGGTCAAAAGAAAATATAAGATTTTGCATGCTACTGGGTAGCTGTAAGTTTCAAAAGTGGTTTGGTGACTTGTGTGGACAGAAGGTGATATAAATGAAGTTGCATTACAGACCAACACGGGTAAAACCAAAGGAGGACAACATGCCTGAGATTTCTCATATTGCATGTTGATAATTTAGTCGATGCCACATGCAATTAATCAAACTGAATTAAACCACTGTATAACAGAAAATGCACTGGACTTTATTGCAATCGATGATCAAACAGAATTATCACTAATTAAATCAGGTGATTGTATATTATAACGATGATTGGAGAGAAGGTGACAAAAGGCATGATATTTACTTTTCCTGCTCTCTAGTGAATACAATATTTAACCAGATGAGTTATTATTTGCTTTACATCCCACATCCAATATTTTTTAGGTATTAACTATGCTGAGGATGCAGTTTTTCCTTTTATAGCCCAGGGTGAAGTGATTATGTTATTACTTGGGGAAAAATGACTTCTGTAATGAAAGAACCCAGCTGACATCTTGGAAGGCTCACATGGAAATACTTTCTGGTATTCCGGTAAGTGCACTGCAGTCCATGCATTCATTGAAGGACTAATACTTTATGAATACACACATGTAAGTCCAAGTAGATACCATTTTATTATTAATTCACTCCAATGAATGTGCAAAGGATGTACGTCCTGTACAGTGGTGCTGAAAAGCTCTGAACTGAATAGCACAGATACAGGTAATGACATGAAGTCAAATTAAAATCTGTGCATTGGATGAATAGAATCTATATAACCTAGGTTTAAAAAGGAAAAATATTAAATCGCCACGTAGACTGGATATTTAAGTAATGTGAATGCCCCTCGAATCATTCATCAATCATTTCAGTTTTAAAAAGCTATTTTTGATTAAAATAAATAAATAAATAAAACACAACTCTGGGTTCAAAGATTTGAGAAACACTTATTCAAATTATTAGGCAGGTGGGTAAGTTAAGTAGGTTCTAACATCAACAGCATTTTTGGCAGTATTTCTAAAGAATAACCATCTGTTTCTCTTCTGCATTGCCTGAAACAGTCTTGAACATACGCAAGCACATAGTGTACAGACTTTTCTATAACAGGTAATGACTAAATCACACATGGACATACTAAGTACCCATAAAAAGCTTTTAAATACTTTAAGTTCTGTGAAATGGTATGATATAAGTCGATTGTAAGTTTTGATTGTAAGTCGCCCTGGATAAGGGTGTCTGCTAAGAAATAAATAATAATAATAATAATAATAATAATAATAATAATAATAATAATAATAATAATAATAATAATAATGATTAACACCCTATTAGCTATAGCCTTGTGTACAACAGACACCTGTATCAGATACTGTACACTGTACATAAATATCTATTAAGCAGTCATTAAACAGGATTTCATTTAGATTCTACTAAGCACAACTGGCTAGTCAGGAATCTCCCAACAACATGTGTTCTGCATATGGAACTACATACTGATAAAAGAACCAAAGAGCAACAAAAAAGTCACTGTAAATTCTCCTTACCATGATAAAAATGGCATGGAAAAAAACACTTCATCATTATTTATCTGTGTACAAAATGCCTTTATATAATCTCTAGTACTACATTATTAGTAAGAAAAGACCACAAATACAACTGCAAATACAATTGCAAATAGCACACAACATAGTCAATATATGACTAATTCAGGTTGCAACTATACAAGCTCTTTATGGTGCAGTCTGATTGACATAGTGCCCAGAAGCCTTCTTAAGCATCACATTAATGTCAGCAGAAAACTTACCTTGAGAAGTCGGAATGATGGGAGAAAAGCTGCATGGCACAGCTTCCGAATGGTCCAGTTCAGAGGCCGAGGAGCATCCGGCTGATTCATTACCCCCCTTTTTTAAATCCCACTTTGTGAACCTGGCTTGCCAAAAGTGTTAGGCTGGTCTCTTTTTGTCCAATCAATTCCCCATGACCATAATAGCCAACAACAGCTCCATCTTTTCAGTGCTAGAGAATTAGCACTTCCCACTACTTCAATGGTGGCAAAGTACAGTTGCTTCCAGCATCTGATCAACCTCAAAAAAGCTTCCTCCTCTCTTTTGGAGCAGCTGTGCTCATGCATACCAAACAAGCAGCCAGACTAGAAGCAATCAGGCTGCTGCTACACAGGGGAGGGTTGCACTATGTTCAAGACAAAAAGGGATGGCCTCCCTCTCTATCTCTTTTGGCCTCTCTCTCTCTCTCTCTCTCTCTCTCTCTCTCTCTCTCTCTATCCTCACCTAAGAGAGCATGTAGAGACTCGGAGGTGGCTGTGCTCCGCTTGCTCCTGTGACTGAAAGGATTCTTTCTACTGTATTTGACAAAGCTATTTTAAGGAGGCAGAGAACATGAAAGAAAAACAGTGGATCATTTCATTGTTCAAAGCTTAATGCAGGAGGTGTGTTTAGCAAATGGTGGTCTTTTGCTAAGGGGTTGTACAGATGTATGGCAAGTAATGATGGAGTAGCCCCTAAAGAGCTAAGGAGAAATTCATTTTTACAAGCCATTGTGATTATCAAAGCCCACCTTCTGTCCAGTTGACCCCTGTTGGTATTTGCATACTGCAGTGTACTAATGGAGGGGCCTTCAAACAGGCCTCAGTGATACAATTTAAATAAATGTTACTTTCCAAAATTAAAGCCAATTACCTGGACATGTTTGTCTTATGGCATGAATTAATTTCTGACCTGGTTCAAAGCATTTTTGAATATCTGATTTTTATCTTCACATGGTAATCTAACATTTGTGCTCCTTTTTTGAAATGGGTAACTTGAATTGGGAAATGTTTTATATAAATCATGAAAAAAAATGACATATTATTATTTGTTTATTTAGCAGACACCTTTATCCAAGACAACTTACAGAGACTAAGGTGTGTGAACTATGCATCAGCTGCAGAGTCACTTACAATTACTTCTCACCCGAAAGACGGAGCACAAGGAGGTTAAGTGACTTGCTCAAGGTCACATAGTGAGTGAGCAGGGATTTGAACCGGGGACCTCTGATTACAAGCCCTTTTCTTTAACCACTGGACCACACAGCCTCCATCTTTGTGCTCTATGCATCTATCCTCAGATTCATACTGCAGAGCTGCTTCATTTATTATATGCTTGTATATCTGGTTGCCATGAAATAGTTAATACTAGCCTAGTCTACAGTGTGTTCTTGTTTCTTGTTCTTGTAAAATGTAAACAATATTGAAGTAGGACACGTGAAAGCTGTTACATGGGGAAGTTCTGACATTTGTATTTGCCAAGTTAACATTTCAATACTAGGATAAAAGGCTAGTATTCAAAATTAGACACTTCGGGCCATACTTTAAAAACATTTCCTGCATTCTTTAAATAACTCCTATTTTATGAAAGGAGAATAAATCATGGTAATATATATATTATATATATATATATATATATATATATATATATATATATATATATATATATATATATCTCCATGGCAACCTGTGTTTATTTTAATTCTCCTACACACTTTATTGCATAAAAGTGTCTTAAACATTGCATCTACATAACTTGAAGCTTTAAGATATTGTGAAAATGTAATATTTCACACATTTGCCAGTGATTTGATCAGAGTAAGATATAGGGTATAGTATTGTTTAAAAACATCATGATGTGAACATTTTTACAATGCAAATTGTAAATGTGTAATGTTTAATGTTTAAACCTAAATTAAACAACTGAATTCAGAGAATTGCTTTCCTTAGATCAAGCTCTGCATCTGCTTAGCAGCGCAGCATAACTTTGAACTGTGTGATTTGCTCGGTCACTATGTCGCTGGATTTGAATGTGAATGCAAGACATATTCCAAAATAAGATGCAGGAAAAAATATATTGTCTCAGAAACATTGTATATGAAATCTCTGCTAAGACAGCTTTCTTTAAGAATTCTTTCACAAAGGGTTAAAAACCCTCCAGCCCCACTGCCAATATGCTCAGATTTTGATTGACCGTGTTCATCACCCTTTATATCCACAGCCACCCTCCCAAGGATCTTCTGGCTTAATGTCTGATTTTCTCAATTATATATGGTTGAGGACCTGTAGGTCCATGGATCTTTTCATTCAAATTATAACTTGTTTAAACTTGAAGCTACAAAAGTCAGGACGTGCCACGCCACCCATAACTCAGCTGCATCCAGGTTAGGCTTTCAGCATAGATCCTGAGATGTAATGGGCAGGGTAGCATTCAATAAGGGGAGCAGTGAAAATGGCTGAGGTAAGAAAATGTATTTAAAAACCTTAGCGACAACATCTTTTTTTTATAAATGTACTGTCCAATTATTATTTACCCGATGTTCTCCCAATCTGGAATGCACAATCGCTTTCCACTCACCTCAGCAATTCCCCGGCTCAGTGGGCATCCTCCGATCCCATGACCAAGCCAGCTTCCCTGCAGGTGTCCCACCTATGAGCTCACTAAGCACCTGGCCAACATGGTTCACTGTAGCGCAATGAGGAGAAACAGACTGCTGGTTTTGCCTGCCTCACTCATGGGAGCACCAGAGTCAATGCAGAGGAAAATATACTTGAACTTTGACCCATTCGACTCCTCAAGACCATCACTTTCAATTCAGACACAAAATGTCTAGTTTCCAATCACTCTACAACACCCACAGTACAGAAATGTTCATTTATAAACTACTTGACCTTTGGTCTCGTAATTTATGATGTCACAGAAATCCTAGATTAAATTATTTTCCTGTAACTCACTGAAGCCCATCTGCTATAATAATCATAATTGTTATGGGGACTACACTTAGGCCCAAGCTTTACTTTTATCATTTTTTGTTTAAAAATATAATAGTCCTAAAAAATGCTGAATACCCATTTACGTCATGTATTAAAACTACCCCATCTCTCGATCAATAAAATTAACCCCCAATATTTATTTTCAGTTTGAGTACTACTGCCAAAAATTATAAACTTTTTTTTAAAATACAGATTACCCAATCAGAACATTATCATTATAAGTGAACATGGTGACTGCAGTTTACTTTAGTTCTAGTTAATAACAAAGAACAATGATGTCTTTTATGTTAAATAACCTATTAGATGGTGCTTTTAACTTACTGGAAATGTGATCATTACTGATGACATATTTTGAAATATTTCTAAAATATAAAAATCTCAAGATAGCACACATATGCGTTCTGTAAATATCCATCCTTATGCAGTGCACCTTCCCTGACAACCTCAGAAGCCTCACAGTAGGTCTCTAGGGAGCACTTAGAGGTCACACACCTAGTGAACCATGATGATGGGTGTCTCTTGTGTTATCTGCAGAGTTGTATGTTGTTCATCTTAACTGATGATGGCTATCTGTGATTGCTTGTGTTGCCTTGCCCCTTCCACTGCTTGTAAGGGGGTGGAAGGGAATGCAGTTAGGGTTAAAAACCCCAAACACCACATTTCCCTACATCTGTCGTTTTAATATCAACCCTAACTGATGCTTTAACAATGTTTTTTGCAAAGAATTTCCTTCCTTTTTGACTATATTTATATTTATGTCTAGTCTGTATATTCTACTATAGAGCACAAAAAGTAAAAGTGGGCTTGTAGCAAAGTGGGTGGCAGTGGGGAGGTGTAGAGGTGATGCAGTGTTCAAGATAACGACAGACAACAAAGTACTGGTGAAATGGTGGTTTTAATTTGGAATCCAATAGTCTGATGACAACAGTAAACAATAAATGGAGGACTGGCAGTGCACAATGATGTGTACTGCTCAGCTAAATAAACACAGGGTTCAGTCCTGAAATAATAAGCACAGTATTTAAACACGTACCATACACAAACACGAGTCCAAGTCCAGGGTGAGTGCTATTAGTGCTAGTGGTGCAAATACAGTTTATCCATGAACAATAGTGCAGTGTTTGTGCTGGTGTGTGGCGACCGCTCCGGATCGTGTTAGCCATCTCATAAATAACAAACCGTACAGTTAGAACCGACAAAACAAACAAACAAAACACTCACGGTTACTTTTTACTCATCCTTTAGCGGTTTGACCTTAACCATAACAAAGGAACAGATCACCTAGCCACGTCCCCTATTTGTACCTTCAGTCACGCCCCCTTGGTTAGCGAGTGCACCATTTTTCCTCCAATCCGCAGCTGCCACATAGCTTTCCCTCTGGACGATGTACCGCAGCTGTATCCCCGTTCTAGATAGCCGACTTTCACCTAACCCTGGGAATGAATTGTCAGGCCATCCAATCCAGAGCACTCACAGGTCCTCACAGGTCGGGAGGGAGATTTATCACCAAGAATCATTCTGTCTCTGTCACATGGCTATATTTGTAAATTTGATTAAACACGTCACAGGTGTATATATGTTAAACACTGGCACAGGTTTATATATAATACACATGATTAGTTTTTATTCACCTATTAACACAAAGTTTTTAGCTTTTCCATACTTCAGCGTGTTTAAATTATAATTACTATATGGTTTAATTTGTGTTTTGAAAATAAACATCAGGTTTATTATATGTTGTCTGTAGGCATTTCATTTTATGTTTAACTCAGTGTTTTACAGCGAAAGTAGTTCTGTAGATACAGTTATTTGTGGTGTTCATAAGAGTAGGTAAAGACGGACACTCCACACACCTCCATATTCTGATACTCTTAATAAAGAATATTGTAACCAAGTTTCATCACAATCAGAAAAGTAGTTCTTTAGATGCAGTTTAAAACACAGTAATTTTGTGCTATTCATAAGAGTATGTAAAGAGGGACAGACAGACTCCATACACCCCCATATTCTGATACTGTGCACTGCTTTATGTTCCATTTAAAACACTCACATGTTCTGAGATCTAAATAGACTGGGAATTATTAATTGTGCTGCGTGCACCACCAGTCTACTATTTTCACCCCTTTTCGAATATATATATATATATATATAATATATATATATATATACACAGTATATATATATATATATATATATATATATATATATATATATATATATATATATATATATATATACACACACACATTCATACATACCTACACATAAATTTGTATCTATTGGCAGTCCATCAGTTTGGTTTTTATATAATTTTGAATTATGTACTTGTGTGTTGTTATATTGAGCTTTGCTGTGTTTTATTTTTATTTTTTTAGTTAGTGTGTTTTGTATTGTACAGCGCTTTGAGATGCTCTGCATTTAGGTGCTATATAAATTAAAGATTATTATTATAATTACAGTACAGTATTTCATGATTATACTAATGATCATGCACATCTTTAAAGTGTCTGAAAAGAACGCCAGAAATTTTGAAACTGCAAAGGATGTGCCAGAGACACAAATCTGTACTGTCAAGATTGCCATTACATGAGTAGGTGTTAAAACTTCATGCTAATATTGGACTCAGCTCTCGCCAAGATAAGCCACAAATCCTCAACAACCCACCTCCACTGGGTAAACCTGGACTCTCCATCCTCGCTGTTCTGTTTCAGTAGCTAGTTTGAGCATAACAAAAGTTTCTTCCTTTCTTACACCTCATCCACAGTATCCTCCCATGGCACTGTTAACTCTACCAGACAGCGGTCATATTTATAAATAAACCATGACAATAATAATACAACAATAATCATAATAATAACAACTACAGCAAAACAAATACAAAATAATAAATTGCGCACGGGCGGAGGGGTACCCTGTTCTAAAAATAAATAAATCCATACATGTACAGGGCTCCTCGCCCTGTTACACAGGGTCAAAGTTATTAAAGTACAGAAATTTGGCTTTAACATTAAACTGCCTACTCAACCCTAAATATGTATATGCAGGCCTCTCTCGCCTCGGCTACGGTCAGTGGTCATGACTCCACCATCAGAAAGACACTGGGCAAAAATGGGATTCATGGAAGAGTAGTAAGGCAGAAACCATTGTTCACTAAGAAGAACATGAATGCTCATCTCAAGTTTGCCAAAAAGCACCTGGATGATCCTCAAGAGTTCTGGAACAATGTTCTATGGACAGATGAGTCAAAAGTGGAACTTTTTGGCCGACATGGGCCCCGTTATGTCTGGCGAAAACCAAACACTGCATTCCATAGTAAGAACCTCACACCAACGGTCAAGCATGGTGGTGGTAGTGTCATGGTTTGGGGATGCTTTGCTGCATCAAGACCTGGACACCTTGCCATCATTGAAGGAACCATGAATTCTGCTCTGTATCAGAGAATTCTACAGGAGAATGTCAAGCCATCTGTCCGTGAGCTGAAGCTGAAGCGCAGCTGGGTCATGCAGCAAGACAATGATCCGAAACACACAAGCAAGGTTGAGGAAATTTTAAAGTTTTGGAATGGCCTAGTCAAAGTCCAGACCTAAACCCCATTGAGATGTTGTGGCAGGACTTGAAACGAGCAGTTCATGCTCGAAAACCCACAAATGTCACTGAGTTGAAGCAGTTCTGCATGGAGGAGTGGGCCAAAATTCCTCCACGGCGCTGTGAGAGACTAATCAATAACTACAGGAAGCGTTTGGTTGCAGTTATTGCTGCTAAAGGTGGCGTAACCAGTTATTGAGTCTAAGGGGGTGATTACTTTTTCAGACGGGGGCATTGGGTGTTGCATAACTTTCTTTAATAAATAAATGAAATATGTATAAAAATGTTTGTGTTATTTGTTCACTCAGGGTCCCTTTTATCTTTTATTAGGTTTTGGTTGAAGATCTGATAACATTCAGTGTCAAAAATATGCAAAAATGCAGAAAATCAGACAGGGGGCAAACACTTTTTCACGACACTGCATGCATATATCAATGCCAATTAAACATCAGCATGGAAAATAACTGTTTTTATTACTGTGCTCAAAGAGACCACCAGAGAGGTCACAGCACCCAAGCAGGCACCTCTACAGTGTTCAAGCGATCAGAAAGATATACTTGGTTAATAACATTGTTGGTAGTCCCCTGATTGACTACTGATTCTTTAAGAAATGGAAAGTAAGGCTCTGTCCACACCACATAACCAATCTCGAGAACCATACTCAAAAACGTTTTAATTAATCCAGCTCAAAAGCGTCCACACTAAAGTACCGGTTTATGTTTAGTCAGGCTTAATGCGTGCAAACACTATTAAAATAGTCTGGTTACAGTTCCTAGCAGTGCAATGGACTGTGGGACTTAATATTACATTATCCTGCTCCCACAGAAGACATAGTGCTTCTTAGCATGAATGTTATGGCTTTGTTTCTTAAAAACACAAGGCACATTTTATCATAATGTGTGCGTTTCGTTTTGAACTCTGAAATTCTCCTTGACTGATTTCATCGCTCCAGATACCAAAGTGCCTTGATTTCGGCATCTGATCATGTCACTCCATGATCAACCATTTTACAATAAGCCTCAGAAATTGTATACGGTACAGCAGTATTGATAGTCGTTCTCAACTCCTTCAGATGCCTGTTCTGAGTACTGTATTTGTAATGTCCACGAGCCAAAACATATCAGAAAGCATTTTGGGATATTGGAGGATACACAAAAAAATTAGTTTTGTATTAGAGTCCACACTTCTGACAAACCACTCACACTCCCTGATGTGAACCCCTGAGGTGGTCTTGAGTCCAGTTCTAGAGTACAGTATTAAATGCTGTGTAGTGTAGACGCTAACCGTATTCAGCACATTTTTTTTTTAAATTTAGTAGTCTTCAATTTTTTTAATTTTTTTTTTATTGTTTTCTCCCAATTTAGAATAGCCAATTATGTTTAGGCTCAGCTCACCGCTACCACCCACGTGCTAACTCGGGAGGGCGAAGACTAACACACGCTGTCCTCCGAAGTTTGTGCCATCAGCCGACTGCTTCTTTTCACACTGCAGACCCACCATGCAGCCACCTCAGAAATACAGTGTCGGAGGGCAACGCAGCTCTGGGCAGTTTACAGGCAAGCCCGTAGAATCCCAGCCAGACTACAGGGGTCACTGGTGCGTGGTGAGCACAGGACACCCTGGCCGACCTAAGCCCAGTTGTTCATTGACATCTAAAGTAAGTTTACTCTTATGAAATGTTTAATTTAGTCACCTGAATAATATTTTTTTTAAAACTTTCAAAACAATTAATATTACGCCATTTGTAAAATACAGCCGTTTTCTGAGGCATTTGAAATAAAATCCATTTAAAAGTAAAAATTCTAGGAACCATTTTACAGAGAAATGATATATCACTATTTTCTTAATGTACGTGATGAAACTAGTAAGTTACTGAGTTTTTGAATGTTAATCCATTAACATAAAAATGTAAGTAATGCTTGTGTCCACGCAGCCACATAAAGTTTTGTTGTGTTAAATTAAACTCTTCATATATCCAGTTGGTCCTTGTCTATGTTAGTGAGCAGCTAAGAACATTGGGCTATTATCATAACCTTGGTTCCCTGAAAAAGGAATATTAAACTTTACAAAATGGGTGTTCCCCTTTAAGACACCCGAACCTGAAAATTGTGTACCAAAGACACTCGTCAGAGGAGGGTGACATAGGGTGAGCATAAAGCCACTACTGACCCTGACAGTATCATCATTTTCCTTCGAGAACTGCAACCAAGGACGCTGTGACCTCGAAGTTAATGGTTAATATTTCTATTTCAGGGAACCAGGGTTATGATAATAACCTAATGTTCCCTTTCAAGTAGGGAATATTACCCATTACAAAATGGGTGAGTATACCCAAGCTGTCGCAAGGACATGGAGCATACATCAATCAGCTACAGAGGCCAAGCCAAAGCCGCCTTGAGCTTGTAATCAATATACCAGCATAGCTGAAATAAAAACATTAATCTGGACTCACCATAATGTTCTATGCATATAACCAACTGTCACAAGGACATGGTATATAACACTGAGCTACAAAGCTAACCAACACCGCTTTGTGCTACAAACAATATTTCCAGTAAACTGAAAAACATTAGAATGGACACACCTCTAATGTTCTGAAATGAGGGTGGACTGGGAAGCCGCCCTCAGTACTCACGTGCTAAATCCAGGGTTCTGAGGGTCCATGACATTCAGTCGATAGCACCTGGCAAATGTATGGGGGGAAGCCCAAACTGCTGCACTACATATGTCCTGGATTGATGCACCTTGAAACAAAGTCCATGAAGTCGCCTGACCCCTGGTGGAATGGCCAGTGAGCTTCTCGGGCAGGGGCAAATTGGCTAGTTCATACGCAGTCTATATTGTGCATGTTACCCATTTGGATAGACGCTGTTTAGACAGAGCCTGTCCCTGTGACTTACCTCCGCAACAGACAAAAAATGGTTCTATCCACATAATATGCTAATGCCCGCACTGGGCAAAGCGCATGGATCTGGTGCTCTCTGTCAGATTGGAAAGGAGGGGGATGGAAAGCCTCCAGTTCCACCGACAGGTTAATGTGGAAATCCAAGATTGTTTTCGGCAGAAAAGCCGGGTTAGTACGAAGTGTAGCCTTCATTCTGGCCTTTGAAAAAAATTAGACAGGCTTTCGATACAGAGAATGTCTGCATTTCACTCACTCGCTTAGCAGAGGTGATTGCAAACAAGAAAGCTGTCTTGAAAGACAAATTTGCATAAATGCATGGGCTCAAATGGAGGTTTTGTCAGTATATTAAGTATTACATTTAACCTCCAACGAGGAACTAAGTCCTTCACTGGTGGCCTAAGCCGTCGGGTGCCTTTCAAAAATTGCCCCGCCAGGAAATGAGCTCCTGGGGAGACTGAATCAATTTTTATATGTCACAACGAAATGGCTGCCAAATAGACCTTTAGAGTAGAGGGGGATTTCCCCTCATCAAAAAGGTCCTGTAAAAATTGCAGTATAACTGCCATTGGGCATGTAGTGGGTTCGAAACCACAATCCAAACACCACGTCTGAAACACGCCCCACTTGTAACCATACTGGGAATGAGTAGAGGCTGCCCTGGCATTTTGTAGGGTGTCAGTCACCCTATATTTGTTAACCCCAGATGGCACAAATGCAGCCGTTCAGGGGCCAGACCCAGCGCTGCAGGCTCGATGACTGAGCAGGTCGTGGTGCATTGGCAGCTCCCACGGTTGGCCTCTTAGGAGCTGTATTAGAGGAGAGAACCAAACTCTCCTGGGCCAGTATGGAGCCATTAAGAGCACACTGGCCCAGTCCTGTCTGACCTTCTTAAAGCAGAGCCAGAGCAGCGCAAGCGGCAGAAATGCACAGGGGACAATGTGCCAACTCCTGAGAGGCAAAAAGGTCTATCTCTGCTCTCCCGAATCTCTCCCAAATGAGGCTCACCATCTCGGGATGGAGTCTCCATTCTCCGCCGCTGGGGACCACCCTCGAGAGGAGGTCCGCAGCCCAGTTGGTTACTCCGGGCAGGTGAACTGCACGGAGTGAGAGGAGGTTCACTTGCACCCACAGCAGATGCTTGTGGGCCACATGATGGAGACCTGGCAACTGCAGACCACCCTGGTCGTTTATGTAGTACACAACAGACATGTTGTCCATACGGACGAGCATGTGTCTCCCCCGAAACTGCTCCAAAAAATCCTGCAAGGACAGGTACATTGCCTACAGTTCCAAAATTTTGGTGTGGCGAGCCTCCAACGGGGGCTGCCACACACCCTGCACACCTCGGCCCTCCTACACTCCACCCTGAGTTGGATGTGTCTGTGGTGATGACCTCTCTCCTGGTGACGCTGCCCAGCGCTACGCCTAGGCGTAGATGGGCCAGCTGTCTCCACCAAGAGAGCGCCTGTAGACACTGTCAGGACACCATCAATAGGAAGTTGCGGTTCAAAACCGGCTGACAAGCCGTGCGGTTGAACCAAACTGCAGGGGGTGCATATGCAAAAGACCCAGTGGGAGGGTGTTTGATGCTGCTGCCATTAAGCCTAGAATCCTCTGGAAGACCACTATTGGTAGTGCCCTGCCAAGCTGTAACAGCTCTAAGCAGACAGTTACTCTCAGAACTCTGTCGTCCGACAGAGTTGCCAACATGTGTCCTGAATCCAGGCACACCCCCAGATAAGTCACTACCTGGGTGGGTGCTAGCCGGCTCTTTGCATGGTTTACCATCAGACCAAACTGATGTAGATGGTTGGTGACGAGCTCTGTGTGTTCGTGTGCCCTTGCTGGACACTCGGCGCAAATGAGCCAGTTGTCCAGATAGTTGAGGACTCTGATGCCTCTGAGTCTCAACGGGACTAGTGTAGCATTTTGTAAAAACGCGTGGGGCTAGAGAGAGACCAAATGGTAGAACACAAAAGTGGTACACTGTTTCCTGAAAGGCGAATCTCAGGTACTTCCTGTGCGCTGGTTTTACTGGGATGTGGAAATAGGCATCCTTCCACGGAGCACATACAACACAGTGTACGGAAACTTTGGTAGGATCTACAATATCTCAACTAATCTTCTCTGTTCAATAATAAACTAACGTTGCTGAAGAGGTTCATCATGGTGGATATGCGATGGATTACTATACATATATATATATATATATATATATATATATATATATATATATATATATATATATAATCTATCCATCCATCCATTATCATTAACCGCTTACTCCTTTACAGGGTCGCAGTGTGCGTATATATATATATATATATATATATATATATATATATATATATATATATATATATATATATATATTTTGCATCTGACAAAGAAAAGGCTTTTACTTATATTAATGTTTTCACACTTTCTATTCAGTACAAATGTCTCTCTCACATTGCTTGTTTTAGCAATGGTTTCCTGCTTTATGAAAGATACTCAACGTTGGTTATATAAACTGCAGTGTAAGGTATCAGAAAAATGCTACTGCATAAAAAAACTAGCATCAAAATGCTACCAAATATACGTTAACTTAGAGCATCGCAACCTAGGCTAACACTTAACCCGTTAAATGTAACTAGAAAACACATGCATGTTTTTGTTTTATTTATTTTTTTAAATGTATGATCATGTCTAGGGCTTGACACAAACCTGTAACTTAACAGTGTAAAATTGTGTAGTTTGTTGCCTTGCTTTAAAGTTATGGGGCGTTCACACTGGACGCGGCGCAGCACTAGCAATGGTTTTCAATGTAGGCTGTTACGCGCAGCGGCAGAGGGACACGGCGCGCAAGAGATAAAATATTTTCAACTTTTTCCGCGTCGTGACGTAACCTACCAACAGCCAATCAGGGAAAAGTAGGAGGTTCTTTGCGAGGAAGAAATAAAAAAAAAAAAAATGGAGGAAAAGCTGTTAGCTTTAATTTCAGATTTCTCGGCGTTGTATAATACAACAATTAAGTTACCGAGATATTAATAAAAAAGCTGCAGCATGGACGTCTGTGGGTGTACAAATGGGATTACCGAGTGAATATTAAATATACATAATTACGTGAATGGGATCATATATATTTTTTGTGCTAAACTCCAAATTGAAAATAATTATGCACATGCTACTATAACGTAAGCATTTTTTAAAATATAAATTAACTGCAGACAAACTTTTAAAAGATAAAGCAAAACATTTTATTTGGTGTACATATATTATATTTTAACAGTTTTTAACAAAATTAATCAAAAAAAAGGAGGGGGGGTGATTGTGGTGCTGCGGGGGTTACAATTAGGTTTTATAAAAAAAATATTTATAATGTTTCGCTCCTCAGTTTTGTCTTTTGTCAGTGTCTTCAGTTCTGTCAAAAGAGTTTTAAGTTTTATTTTCCCGCTGGCAATTACTGTTTGTTGCTTGGCAACCAAAAGCCAAGGTACCTGCAGCCGTGACGTAACAACGGACCGCCCACTGACTTTACCCTGCCGCGTTTGGTGTGAACAGTACTGCAGCGCGGCGCGCAAGCAGGCGGCATGTGCGCCGCATCCGGTGTGAACGCCCCTTTAGTTGTGTTTGTACTGCCGCCACCAGATTTGTAAATGTATTGCGTTAAGGGAAGCGTACTGTTGATTATTTCGCCCAGTAGAAAATAAACATACTGGCATTGTTCTCATACTTCAAGTTTAAGTGCCAGCTCAGATGCTACATATATAAACTATAATATAAACTGGGTGTTGTAAACATTACATACTTTCTGTACTGAGATTATAACTAATTATACGTTACATACATGCATTAGGCTAAATAAATGTTAGTGGTGGCCATGTTATTGTAAAAGTAATGATCACAATGCTTCAACATCCAACCAGTTCAGATCAGTGACACAGTTTATGAAATCCTCAATTTTGTTGGACGTACGCAAAGCCTGTGCTGTAAAAGCAGATGCAAAACTTAAAAAAAAAAAAAAATCTGGTTCAGTAATATAGTCAAATCAACCTTAAAAATGACAGTAAATATACCAATCCAGTAGACATTATACGAACTCCCATTCAACTTGTTTCTTTCCGCAACAGACTTAGCAGAGTGGGCTCCCATCTAAGCCCCGCCCACTCTGTCCGATCTTTCTTATTATCCTTGAGTTTCCCTTTCTAAAAATGAATAAACACTGTGTGCTGCCATCGAGACAGAACAGCAACTACAGTAGCAGCCAAATAGTCCACAACAATAAAAGCTACAAATAAACCTAATTGAAATACAGACTTAAACTAGTGGAAAAACTAGTTCACAAATCTGTTATGCTGGTTCCATTTCTAAACATGTTCCTCTCACAATCATCACAACTAATCATTACTCATCCCCTAAGCATGGCATACAAACTTTGTTTTGTTACACTTGACAAAACAGACAGTTCAAAAGGTAAAACATCAACAACAACAATAATAATAATAATAATAATAATAATAATAATAATAATAATAATAATAATAATAATAATAATAAATAATAATAATAATAATATAAGGAATAAACACTCGTGTCAAGATAAATGATCCATGTCACCAGAAGCCTGAGATACAATTCCAGGATTTTTATTGCACACTTTGGTATACTTTATTTGTTATAATTAGTTGGAGCTGTTTACAATAGCTTGAAAAAGCAGCACAAATGACCGTTTCCCTTCCCTTGTGGTATTTTACTTATTTATTGGGTTTTTAACTATTTATTGTAACTTAATAAAAGCTCTGAACTACTACTTCTGCTCCCAGAAAGTTCATTTTAGCCATAGGACAATCTATCTACCTACTGTTAATAGGCGCACAAGCGCACCTAACTCTATTCCGGAGCTTACTGGATAACAAAGGCAGTGGCAGCGGTCACGCTACTCGGACCCCAACATGGCATTCACACTGACTTAGGTGGGTTTGTTACAGTGGTATTAAAATAAAATCAGAAACAACAGCTATTATTCACTTTGACCACAGCCATTACGACTTTGAGAAGCACAGAAACAGATCATATATATATATGAAGATAAACAGAACTTCTATTTTAACATTACATTCTTAAACTCGGTCAATACAAAGCTATACAGATATATAAAATAAGGAAATGCACTAATAAGTTATAAAATGTTAGTTTAATAGTACAGGCACCTTTTCTTAGCGGTTGCCTCTGCGAGTTGGATTTGTAGCTGGACTGGCAGACATGTCAACCCATAAGTGTTCACACCAGTGAGACCCCTGCTAAACAACCTTGGGAGTGATGAAAAACCTTAACCTAAACCACTAGATTTTTTTTTTTTTTTTGGGGGGGTGGGAGGCTGGTGACGGATCAAGATTTTTGCACATGGCTGACAACTACGCCACTGATCTAGACTTAAGGGCTATGCACCCCGGAGAGAAGCAAACGACCCAAATACAGCATGCATACATAAAAAAAAAACAAAAAAAAACACACACACACAACTGTAGCAAGTCATGAAAAGAAAATGCTGTCTACTTTTGCTCCTTTTGTGGAGACGAAATAAAACAAAGAAATAGTCTGGGTACACCACACACTAAAAAAAAGACATTTAACAGTGCATGTTTATATGTGATCTGGTTTAACATGTAAATTATTCAAAAATAATACATCTACACATTTCTTTGTAAATACTGAGAATTACTTTAATATACGTTTGTTTTGGGGTTTTTTATTGATTTTCAGTTAATTAAATCTTCAGTTAGTGTGTGAATGTTATTTATTATTATTAGTCAACATTATTAAAACAAAGAAGCGTAATTTTACAGAAATACAAAACCAGTGTGTGTGCTCCCCGTCACTGACTAAAATTAAGGTGAAATAGAGAGATAGACATACCATCAATTTCCAATTGTTCTGTTATTTCTTCCCATATGGAATATTTCTTTTTATTGTCTTTATAACCACTGACACTGGCATCATAAAGAACATTATATTTTTTGACTTTAATAATTACATTCCCATTGATGTGCATTTCTGTGGTAATTTCTGCGTGAACGAGACAGTGACAGTCTGATAGCTTCTCCTTCGACTTTGTCCGAGTAATGACGTGTTGTGTACAGAAAAATAGAAGGCTCGCGCAGACAAACCGTCAGTTTGAGCAGCTACAGGAATATAGAATGGTAACGTACACCTCTTCATGGTGACTCTCCCCACAAAATGAAATAATACGCTTGGACAGTTGTATTGAGTTTACCGCTGTATCATGTGTAAAAGCCTTGCAAACAATAACAGAATTTATGCACAAACATGAGAATCCATTGCACGGCCGTGAGACTCTCAAAATTGTGAAAAACCGTGAGTTTCACGGGTAAACCTTGAGACTTGACATCCATGGACTGGTTTGTTTACATTTCAACCTGTGTAGCTCTGAATTTCTCTTATTCTTACTGTGACTGGCTGCAAAGATCTCTGGGCTAGCCAGAGATTTGATAATGTTTTGTTGGGCAGGTTTTTTATTGTCCACAGTTTCCTAGTAACTGAAACATTCTGGGAGATGTAGTTGTTAGTGGAAGTTTTAGGGGGAGGCAGACAAGCTGTGCACATTTGCTGTGCACATTTGTATGCATTTATTAAAATTGATTGCGTATTTGGGATTTTTTAATGCGTTAAAATGGCAGGTACGCAGCTTATCTGGACCGCTGCATGCGAGTCCACACTTATGAAGACAAACATTTTGCAAATCAAAGTGTGTAATGTGCATACAGCTGTGGGCGCTAATGGTACCCTACAGGCATTTTTTTTTAAAACAATTTTACCTTCAAAGGTTTTCATGCAGTGGTTTGCCGTTCTTTTGTTTTCCCATTTTGGAGAGACCCACCTCCTTGTTGGGTTAGCTGAGTGAATCCTTTTGTGTATTTTCGATTTACTTCCCAGGAAATAGAGTTCCAGCCATCAAAGTGCAACTTTAATTGACACCAACTTGTTTTCAAAAGACTGAAGAATCCAAATATACCTGCTCACCACAATAAAAGCCATTCAAATACTGCCACGTTGTCAGTGGAGGTTAAGTTCCCTTTCAAGTTGAAAATAACCATCAAGGTATGGGATATTGCCGTCAGGCAGTAGGGATTGGCTGAGCTTTATAGCAAAGCTGCCGATAGGCCTCTGTGCGAGCTGCCTCATAAGCCCGCCCCCTTGGGAGCTTACTATACACAGTGCGCAGAGACTCACTTCCTCTTTTGCCTTCAGCATCAGTAGCGGTAGGACATAGAGCTTATCTAACTGATTGTACTCAATAAGCTTAGGCTTGAGAAGCTGGTATTTCCCCTTCTCCGAGTTTATTTCAGTTATACTCTTTACAGTTATTATTATTGTTATTTTTCTCTTTGTTAGGATTATATAATTGTATTACATTTATATTTTCCTTCACGCTTTGCTTCGGCAGCGTGTTTCTTTTTTCGTGGTCTCACGTCTTTCCTCTGTTTATTTATTTAATAAAATCATTGTTGTTGTGTGTTTTGGGGTTTTTTCGCAAAATTATATTATATATATATTATTTTAAGGACGCGTTGTGTGTTGGCCTTAAGCCACTCGGTCTTGCTGTTAGACCGTGTCTGTGAGCCTGCACTTCAGTGTTCCATTCACTGTGGTGTGTTAAAAATATTGCCACATGGTAGCTGTATGGTTAATTCCTTACAGTTCCCTTATTTGATAATTGTATAGTTTACTGCAGTGTCCCATTTACTGTACAGAGGAAGACGACCACAAAGTGCAATTCCCCAGTACCAACTTAGCGTCTCCGCTCTGCGGGTCAGCTGACGCCTAGGCGTCTGTGCTAGCGTCTACGCTCGGTACTCGCGCTCTGGCGCTTTTGGTGCAGCGCTTCAGCGCTTTGTGCAGCGCTTCAGCGCTTGGTACTTAGCGCGTCCGCGCTTGGGGACTCGTTGCTCGACGCTTCGGCACTCGACGCTCGGTGCTCGACGCACGCACTTCGGTGCTCGCGCTCGGTGCTCGACGTTTCGATGCTCGACGCTCGATGCTCGATACTCGACGCTTCGGCGCTCGACGCACGCACCTCGGTGCTCGACGCTTCGGCGTTCGGTGCTCAGCCCTCAACGCATGCACCTTCGGTGCTCTGCGTTTGTCGCTCAAAGCGATAGTGCTCTGCGATCGTGCTTGCCACATTGATGCACCATGTCAGGCTTTCATCATTGTGTGACCTGCCAGGCTAAATTGCCTGCTAGCGATCCGCACGATGATTGCGTAGCGTGTCTGGGGCTGGAGCACGCCGCATCCGCCTTGACGGATAAGGCATACTGCCATCTCTTTGCTGGGTTTCAAACACGCACCCTTCGCCAGAGGGCAAAGAAGGCGGTTGTGGGTCACTCTCCATCTTCGGGGTCATCCCATACAGTCTCGGCCCATCGTTGTCTGTAACGACTCCACCGGTGAGGCTGCAGCTTTCCAGGAGCCCCTCCTCCCAGCTTACTCGCGGGAGTCGGGAGTCTAGGTCGCGATCTAGATCACCTCGCCATAGGAGGCGCTCTCGTTCCCCTCGTCGGGACAGGCGACACCAAGACAGATTGGGGGTGGCGGAGCTCACCTCCAAGATATCACAGTTTATGGAGGTCATGATGTGGCAGCAATCCCTCCTCATGACCTTAGCGAACATGGCACCCCGGCCGACCGTGCCCATTGCTAACCAGCCAGTGGCTCCTCCACCAGTCTCTCAGGTACAACCTCAAGAGGTGTGGGACATCGATGCGGTCTCAAGAGACACATCTGATGCGGAGCCTCTGCTGGAAGAGGACAGCATAGAGGCCGAATTGGCCTCCCAGCACTCTGGGCAGAAGATCGACCCTGAAGTGAAAGGGCAACCCGGCGTTGGACGTTGAGTGGCCTATGTTAGAGCTACCACGGTGCTCCCTTTTCAAGGAGGTGGCAGGCCATGCCCTCGTGGCTCTGGCCAGGCCCCTCGCGAACGAGCGCAGCCAAAACAGCCCTGAGAACTCCAGGCAGCTGTTAACCCACCCCTACACTGTCCCACAGCTCCAGTTCTGGCAGCACTGCACCGACGACATCTGGGTGCAAAAAACTATACTCACCGGATACACCCTTCAGTTCCGGTTAACCCCCCCCCCTTTCGGGGAGTGGTGGTAACTGCAGTGAAGGACTCGGTTCAGTCCTAAGCTCTGAATGCGGAAATACAGGCATTGCTCAGGAAGCGTGCCATTCAACAAGCAGACCCTGCTCTGATCGACCAGGGGTTCTATTCCAAATACTTCCTGGTGCCCAAGAAAGACAGCGGGCTCCGTCCTATTCTAGATCTGCGAGTACTGAACAAATACCTGCAGGTGTTATCGTTCAGGATGCTTACGCACAGGCACATCATCCAGTCAGTCCGACACGGTGACTGGTTCAACACTGTGGACCTGACAGATGCGTACTTTCATTTTCCCATCTGCCCGGGTCACAGGAAGTATCTACGGTTCGCATTTCAGAGCAGGGTATACGAGTTTTGTGTCCTTCCATTCGGCCTTTCACTAGCTCCTCGTACCTTTTCGAAATGTATAGATGCCATTCTAGCTCCTTTACGAGCTCAAGGTGTCCGACTGCTAAACTATTTGGACGCCTGGCTCGTCTGCGTGCAGTCGAAGGAGCAGTTGGCACAGCACACAGTGATGGTTACAGACCATCTTCAGCAGCTAGGTCTGAAGGTCAATTCAGAAAAGAGCCGCCTCGTGCCGAGCCAACAGACCGAATTCTTGGGTCTGCATCTGGACTCAGTGTCCATGGAAGCGACCCTATCGACACGTAGAGTTGCCTCGATGGAGAGGTGTCTCTCCCTATTCAGGTTGAGAGAAACAGTCAGCATGGAGCTCTGTCAGCGCATGCTGGAGTTGATGGAGTTCCTTTGGGCTTACTACACCAGAGACCTCTACAGGCCTGGTTCAATGCCTTTGCGTTGCATCCGCGGAGAGACAAACACCGCAGGTTGAGGGTATCCCAAACCTGCTGGGAAGCTCTACGCTGGTGGAAAGTTCCATCGAACATCCGCCAGGGTATACACTTGGGTCCCATCTTCCGGAGTGAAGTCATCATGACCGACGCTTCCAACCAAGGTTGGAGAGAAGTCTGGAACCGGGACAGGGACCCGTGAAGTGTGGTCAGGACCCTGGAGGTCAGCCCACATCAATGCTCTGGAACTCCGGATGGTAACATGGATGTTGCTATGGGCACAACCGCGTTTAACCTCTCTGTGTGCGGTTCACCTACCGGGCAGAGTCAATTACGCAGCGGATCTCCTATCCAGAGGAGGCCCTCTTGCGGGCAGATGGCGCCTTCACCATCAGGTGGTAAAGTGCATCTGGTAATAGTTCGGCACAGCGCAAGTAGATCTCTTCGCATCGCGAGAGACCACGCACTGCCCCCTATGGTTCTCGGTGAAGGACCTCGACAGCCCCCTAGAAGTCAATGCACTGGCTCACAAATGGCCGCCAGGGCTCTTATATGCATTTCCACCGATTCCGATGCTCCCCGCCTTCTTAGAGAAGGTCAGGGTAGACCAAACGACAGTGATTCTGATCGCTCCTCGGTGGCCTCAGAGAATATGGTTCCTGAGTCTGGTACAGTTGTTGCACAGTTGCCTGAGGGAGCTCCCTCTGCGAGCGGACCCGTTGTCCCAAGCCCAAGGAGGGCTATGGCACCCGAACGCCAAGCTCATGCAGCTATGGGCTTGGCCCCTGAGCGGGAGTGCCTGTCAGCCTTAGGGTTTTCGACGGCGGTGATTTCGACCATTCAGAGTGCCAGAGCGCCCTCTACTAGGTCACAATATACGTACAAATGGCAGTTGTTTCAAGGTTGGTGTCTGGCTGAGGGCCATGACCCAATATCCTGCCCTATGGCAGTGATATTACAGTTTCTACAGAAACTGCTAGATGAAGGAAAATCTCCCTCTACACTTAAGGTGTTTTTAGACGCCGTATTGGCTTGCCATGTACGCATTGATGGTTTATCATCAGGTTGCCATTTTCTGGCATCTCAGTTCCTAAAAGGCGCAAGACGCTTGTGTACCACCGTCATGGAGTCTTGACGTGGTATTAGAAGCCCTTACCAAGGCACTGTTCAAGCCTCTCCACAGCGTGGATATGAAGCTCGTGTCTATAAAAACTGCGTTTTTGCAGTGGTATCAGCCAAACGCATGGGCGAGTTACATGCACTATCAGTGCATTCATCATGTACTCGCTTCGCAGGAGACGGTTCTAAGGTCTCCATGCGTCCAAATCCGGCCTTTTTACCCAAGCTCATTGTTGAGTTGATGGCGTTCCATCCTCCTCTTTTTTCTTCCCCAGAGGAAGAACGGTGACACATGCTCTGCCCCGTGCGGGCATTGAGGTGTTATATTGACCGTACAATGACTGTGAGGCAAACAGAACAGTTGTTCGTATGCCATGGTTCTAGGACTTTGGGTCAGCCGTTGTCTAAACAACGCCTTTCCCATTGGATAGTGGATATTATTAAATTAGCATATGAGTCTGCAGGCCTTCCGCCACCAGGGCAGTTGAAGGCACATTCCACTAGGGGTATGGCGACATCCTGGGGTGCCAGTGTCTGACATTTGTGCTGCAGCCAGTTGGGTTAAATAGCATACTTTTATGAGGTTTTATCATTTAAATGTACTGGAATCCTCTGCTCCGTCATTTGGAGCATCTGTGTTGCACTCTATGACGCCCTAGTTGGCGGTCATATTGAGTATTGTCACAATATGGTGTTTATTCCACTTTAGGAAAGGTGTCATTGCGAGCATAGACACTGAGGCGCGGCTCCGCATATGCGTAGATGTATTGCCTACACAGTTGCGTTATGACGTAAGTCTGTCCTCCTGCCGAGAATCCTCCCTCGCGACGACTTGGGTACACTGTTCCCATACCTTGATGGTTATTTTCGACTTGAAAGGGAACGATAGGTTGCAGATGCAACCCCGGTTCCATGAAAGAAAATAACCATCAAACTGCGAGGTCGCTCCGGAAGCCTTCAAGGCCTGAAGAGCAAAAGAGGAAGTGAGTCTCTGTGCATAACTGCAAATTATTGATGAAGAGCTGCGTTTTCAAGACCTGGTCCTGACCACAGTGGAGAATAAAAGTAAAATGGCAGTGTGACCAAGAGCGAGAGGATCTGAGCTGCAAATCTCCCTCCTGACCCAAGAGGGCGCTAAACAGAAGCACTCGCACTCCTGTACCGAGACGGGACGGAAAAGGAAGTCGGCCAGCTTAGTGCAGGGTGGAATGACCATATTAGGGGACAAGATTACTGTAGTGATCAGCTGTGCTGCATTAGACAACTGGCAGGTGTGCCGAGTTGCGCTGATCATGGGGTGGTCTCCTAGTATATAAGGGCTGTCATTTTGTAAGTGCAGGGCCTTTTAGGTAACACTGAACCTGGGTTGCTGAGCCATGTGTGTGTTTGTGTTCTACGTGTTTTTGATTTCTTTATTGTCAGGACCGGGGTCAGAGTGATCCCTGACGCCAAGGAGCTGCCGCACTACTGCCAGCACTTTCACGTTGGACATCACACACCCCACACGACTGAACTGGACACTTCAGCACCTGAGCACCTGCACTTTCCACCACCCCGCAAGCGCACCAAAGAGCTGAGAGGGACTCGCTCTATTGGGACCTATGATTTATATTTTCGTTGCTTTGGACTGTGTTCCCTGTCAATAAAGCACACCCCTCTACCATTGTTGGTACTGGGGTTATTTGCACCTGTACCCGTGACTCTGTGACTCTGTGACGGCTATTCCACCACCACACCATCAATCAATTATTACACTTAATATAAGTTAATTCAAGAAAACAAGTTAAATACGTAAAGTATAAACCACGACGGGCAGTGCAATTCCCATAAAATATATGCACGCCTCGGTGGTGATTGGGCCCGCAGTGAAGCCAAAGGCCTTAGCACACAGAAGTGCGTATATTTAATGGGAAACACACGGCCCGAAGTGGTTTATACTGCTTATAAAGTGGTTATTTCAAAGTTAATTGTTGTTTGGGGGACGGAAAATAATTAAAACACTTTTTTAAATACAAAAGAAATACACTTATTATGTGTACATCCGCAGTGTTATATAGTCCCAAAGGACAAAACATTTAATTTATATTCAAGAATTCATTTTAAGTTTGACTTGTTAGAAATAAACTGTACATTTCTGTTAATTGTGAATTTCTGCATTGAAAGCAGCAGTGCTGGTACCAGGCTCTCCCCAGTGAGGGAGCTGAGGGGGCTACACTGCATGTTGTGTGGGCATGTATAGTGTCAATGTTTCAATATGTCTCACAAAACTTCAGTATTATGGTGGAATATAATGCAAATTAAGTGCCTAATAATAATAATAATAATAATAATAATAATAAACAGACGCCTTTATCCAACATAGTTTACAAGTGTTACAGTGCAGTATGAAGTGCTGTTGTCACAGGGCCGAGGCTGGGTGCGAACCAGTGACCCCACACACCTCAAGAGAGCATCCAATCGCTCCCATATGAATGGGGTCTTAGAGCAAACGATCCACTATCGAAAAAAGAGGTTGTCTCAGCTTGTTTGGGCAATTGACCTGGTACGGATCTATTCTTTTTGCCCTGTGTGAATGCTAACCTGTCTGGGGGTGGATCGTTTGTAATCACACCAGCCCAGGGCTCATGCAGCATGTAAGATCATATTTATTTAAACACTTTCGTCTTCATACACTGAAGTTTCTGCTAGCTCTGGAAATCAGATATATTCTACGGTGTCATTTGGTAATAAGTTTGATGCTAATAGTAGTCCCAGTCCTTCAAGCAGTTTGCTACATTGTATTGCTGCGTGTTGCAATTATACAAAAGCGTTGCAAAGAAGAAAAATCCTACAGACAATGTAACGTAACAAGAACGGCCAATTTCTATAATAGAGAACTAGCAGGAACACTAGTTTCCTATCTATATTTGATTAAATGTTTTAGTTATGGGAGAATACATCTGAAGAACATTTTGTTAAAGATGTGGTTGCAGGTAGTTTACAAACCTTGACATTTCATTGCACAGGGGAAACATTGTTGGAAGGCAAATACTTTGATTGGGCATCTTTTTTCTTCAGTATTGAAAAGCTTGTCACCTTTTGAACTGTCTCTGTCGTATCACTTTTACTTCCCACTTATGTCGCACATCGATACAATGTTGAAATAAAACCTTAAACACAAATGACAGACATAATAAAAAAAAATCCCCAATCTTCATTATTATTCGCCATTATCGACACATATCAAAAAATGCAGTGCAGCATAAAAATCAATTGGGCATTTGATGCCACTGTGTGAATGGAGGGTAAACTACAATGCAAAAGATTAACATCACCTCATTTAACTGACACAGGCAGGATCTGTAACAGCAGTGTATCACATAACACTGCCCTTTACACTGTAATAAAATAAAAAGTCACGAAGTGAACAAAGAACTGTAACATTTATAGGTTATATTTAAACGTTTAAGCAAGGGGTAGAATTTGAAATAATTAGAAACGTTAAGTAACATTGATTGTTTACAACTGAAAGTTAAAGTAAATATAATGGTTTCAAGTAAACCAATAAGAGCTGCTAAATGTGTTTTTTCTTTTTTTTTATAGAAACTAGTAGGAACTTTTGACACATACTAAAATTGAATCAACACAAGAATTTGTGAGTTACTGGAGGGAATGTTTAGTAGCAACACAGTTCCCCCTTCAGCACGAAAGCGAGTAGCTTGTTGTGAGTTCATGTTGAATGTCTGCACTGTATTGTTGGTCCCTGATTAAAGTCGCCTTGTTGAAGACGATACCTGGAATGGTTTTTGATTGTTGATACCCACATGAAGTCTCTGAAAAGTCTTACACAACTTTAAGTCATGTCGATAAATCATACTTTTGAGATACCCCTTTTAAATTTTTTGGTGGCGGGGCTACAGGGGGGACTACAGTAAACTTTGGGGTGGCTTTAGCCCCTCCAAGCCCCCCAACCACCACCTCTGGAAAGCGGCATCTCATAAATAGAGGGCAGAGTACAAGCTGGTAAAGTGTTTTTCTGGGCGGAGTTTCTTGAAACTAAGGAAGGACATGGCGCAGCTGCAATGGAAGCTGGAGTCAGAGATGAATTTGATTATAAAATTGAACTTCACTGTTTTCTGTTTTGCAGTGTTGGAGTCCACCTAGCAGGCACTCGACACAGTTTCAACGTAGTTTTTTGGTTGTAATTACGTTGCAACGTTGACAACAAGAATACAACATCTATTCAATGTAGGTTTGACATTGGTTTGTCAACGTCAAAATTGTTGTTGCTTTAACGTTGAACAGAGGTTATGTGACACAATTGAAAGCAACAAAAACAATAGCTCACTATATGAAAATATACTGCATGAGTATCTGCCCGCTTGATTTTTCAGTTTGCTAAATTAAAATAATCCAGTATCCTTCAAAATTATGGAATTCCCTTCCCCAATCGATGCAGTGTCAGTTATTTTTTTAATTCATGCATTTCAGTGCAATTTTCAAACAGATCCCCCTCTTTAAGAGGTGCGCGCAATTTCCACAGTCTGTTTAGAAGAACCCAAGACAAATCGAATCAGAAAAATTAAATTAACTGTTTAGTCCGCTTTGCTATGACAGACAGCCGAGCTAACGAATCAGATAACCCACACCAACGAATCAGATAACCCACAGAAACAATGATTCAGGTAATAAGCCAATTAGATGTGAGAAAGATACAATCTTAAGCTTGAAGACTGCCTGACCAGATTTGCCATTTTAATCCAGCCTGCTACTATGAAGAAACTTTCAGGTAAGAATGAAAAAATGCAACTAATTGTGTTAAAAGTTATGTTGCCATTTGCTGCTTAATAGTGTTTTTGTGTGTAATATGTTTTTCCCCATATAATTTGTTGTGCTGCTACAAATATATTCTACAAGTCGATCAAGGAAAACACCAACAATCCGAGCTACAAATAGTATGTTATCCAATAATTCTACATTTGTAATTTTGTATTCACTTACAAAACAGCTTTCTTCAATATCTGTGTAAAACATGATGTGTACATTTGCAGAACATCGTTGTTTATTTCATAATCGCAGCCAAAAAAAAAAAATGTATTTGATATACCACGTCACGTCTAACTGCCGCATCTTGTATAACATACTGAAAATGCAATGACTGGTGTCACATGTTCTTTCTTACAGCAAGTGTAATTTAGATCGTCACGTGTTTACTCGTTTCCAGACAGTTTGAAAACTTTTCAAACCAAGATGAGGAAAATATCAAATTATTTTCATGTGATTGGAGAGGTTTAAAAAGAACAATGCGATGAACAAAATTCAGATATGTCAGTGTCTACAAGAAATGAGCAATGAAGGTATGTCAGAAGATGAAAGACAACAGGGAACTTCGAGAAGGGATATGTTAGTTACAGCGTGTTCAGAGTTGTAAGTAGCAAAAGAACATACAGGTTCAACCAACAGTGGTTAAAAGATTTCCCCTGGCTTAAGTTTGACAATGTTAAAAAAAAAAAAAAATGTTTTGCACATTTTGTCAGTATGCAGGGGAACTGATGGCAGGGAAGACTGTATTTTTAACTGGGAGTCAGAATTTCAAATGTGAAAATATATTAAAACACAGTGCTTCAAAATGGCATACATCCAGAAACATCAGCCAGACCATCCCGCTACCATAAACAGGCAAGCAGCACATCCTGAGGAAGATGCTACCACCCATACGGAAAATAAATATATTTTTAATGTATAGAATGATATATTTTTAAACCTGAAATGTATTTATAATATATTTTCTTAAACATGACATGTTGCTTAAATATATTTATAATATACTATAAATGCATTTTGTAAATCAACATATTCACATTTATACATTTTATTTTTCTAAATTATATTCAAAATACATTGTAAAATATGTTGTAAATAAATATATTCACATTAATATATTTAAAAGTGTATGCAGTGTTTTCAAACAATATATTTATATATTGCATATAATGGGAGACTGCGACGGTCAGGCAGCATTAAATTTAAAACAAGAAGGCTTCATAAGTTTATCCATGTACAGCAGATAAAAACACAGACACTGTGATTTTAATTCAGTAAATAAGTTTATTCTTGACGGAACAAATATGGTCGTTAATCAATCTTTCTGCAGATACCGAAGTGTTACAGATACCTCATAAAAAAATAACTGGGCTAAGCCTAGTATTTAGAAGAAAAAAAAGAGAGGTCAATAACAATCAAGGACACAATAGGCTGTTCATATTTTAAGGCACCTTATATTTAAACTGTATGCCCACCAATATGAAAAAAAGAATGAAATTGTAAAAATGTATTTCCAGTTTATTAGTGGGTTTTTTTTTTACTTTCATAGCTCTATTTTCAGCAACAATTCCATAGCTATTAATGCATTTTTAATTGGAAGCAGCAGTTTTTTGTAACGTCTCATAGTTTCAGAAGAACAATGTTAGCAGGTCTACAGAGAAGCAGCCCAAACACCTGTTGTAATGCTAACAGCCTTTTAGCATATGTTGAAAGCTTTTCATTTTTGTACTTGAGTGTTTTATATACACTGATTTTTTACAAAATGTTGATATATACCGTTATGTTTAAAGATAGTAGTTATTTTTAAGTGAAATTGCAGAATTCCATTCCTTTCTTATTTATTTGCTTCATATCTGTTTGGTGGAACACATGCAAAATATGGTGTGTGTCCAGGCACTTTACATTATGTAATATATTGTGAATACATTATATAATACATGTTTACTAAATATATTGAATAATACATTTCTAAAAAATACATGGACAATATAATTGATATATTGTTACCTGAAATTATATTTTAAATATATTTATGTTTAAGCAAATACATTGTAAATATATTTTCCATATGATGAAAACGGGCCAATTTTGTAATATGTTAAATATAGTTTATATAACGTTACATACATAATACATATATTTTTCCATATATTTTATCATTCACAAAGACTATAAGTTTTATATGAATAATATGTTTACAAAAATATATTTAAAATATATATATTTTTTAGTATGGGCAGGCAGTTGAGAATCATTTAATTTGGAAATAAAAGTTGTCCATTATAATTTTGTTGACGCAAAAGTATTGAACTGCAAGAAAGGAAAGAAAAAAAGATTTGTAGATATTCAACAATAAATGGGTGCACATGTGCCTAAAAAAAAAGTTAGTGTAGAGCCCTGCCTACACCGCAGGTAAGTTTCTGTTTTATAAGTATCTATGCTTAATAATAAAAATGCTTTGATTGCGCGTTTGTTACTTTTTTGTTGTTGTGGTTTTGTTTTATTATTGCTATCTTACGTATTGGACACTATTATATTAAATGCCGCTAATAATTGTTGGTCACAGCTTACTGGTAGATCTCGAAGCCCACTGAGATCCACCAAAATGGATTGCAGTGTTCCGTGTATTTGCCACCACTGACCTAAGGTCTCATGCTGTGACATATGTGGCATGGCACAGAAATGATTGTTTTATGCACAAAGTTATTGTATTTGTTTTCATGGGTATGCTGAAAGAAAGTCTACTATATATTTAAAGTGCACACTAAAATAATCTGAACTGGATGAAATTACAGTATAAAAAAATACAAAGGGGTCTTTCTTCCAAAGTGGAAACTTAAATTAAATGTATTGTCTTAAATGGTTGCTAAACATTTTAAAATCAATCTGGAAATTACAAGCAGCATATCAACCAGTATTGTTTCTTATCTATACATCTTTGGCCCCAAACTCAAAAAGCATATAAATCAATATCATATGCACATCACTATTCACATAACATATTCACAGTAAATAAAGGACTGATCTGTATTTTCTCCCTATTCTGAAACTGTAACTTTGGAAACAATCACTAAATGTGAAACTACATTATCACTATGCTTTATAAACCCTTTCAGCTACATGGTATAAAGAAAATAACAAAATCTTTGTAATTTAGTAAACTGTATACACACTTGCAGTAACATCTGCTGCTACCAGCAGTAATTGAACCACATAAACGCAACATGTCATGTTTCAGAGAAATCTTCTTTTAATGTGGAGTGAAGATACAGTTAAGCACAACAAAAGGCTAACAAATACAATGTTGGCAAAAGCTGGGAAGAGGCAGTAGGCCTAGCAACCAGTAGCAGCACTTAGGGTCAGTTAAAATTATTATTATTATTATTATTATTTATTTCTTAGCAGACACCCTTATCCAGGGCGACTTACAATTGTTACAAGATAACACATTATTCAGGTATCACATTATTTTTACATACAATTACCCATTTATACAGTTGGGTTTTTACTGGAGCAATCTAGGTAAAGTACCTTGCTCAAGGGTACAACAGCAGTGTCCCCCACTGGGGATTGAACCCACAACCCTCCAGTCAAGAGTCCAGAGCCCTAACCACTACTCCACAATTATTATTATTATTATTATTTATTTCTTAGCAGACGCCCTTATCCAGGGCGACTTACAATTGTTACAAGATATCACATTATACATTATTTCACATTATACAGATATCACATTATTTTTACATACAATTACCCATTTATACAGTTGGGTTTTTACTGGAGCAATCTAGGTAAAGTACCTTGCTCAAGGGTACAACAGCAGTGTCCCCCACTGGGGATTGAACCCACAACCCTCCGGTCAAGAGTCTAGAGCCCTAACCACTACTCCACACTGCTGCCCTGTATGCAGAGCTGAAAAAATCTGGCAGCAGTTGGCCATTTTAAAGTCTTGCGGTGGTTCCAGTATTTTATGATTTAGCTTGCCGTTTACCAAGTACAACTGATGTCGGCGGCATATGGCAGCGGCTCTGGGGTCTTGTGGCAGCATGGCAGGGTGAAAGCCCTGCCGGTGCACGGGTGTGTGTGGGGGGAGAATGAGGAGGCAGGGAAAGGGTTAAATTCCTCCCTGGAAAAACATGTGGGAATGTGACTGGAGTTGTCAATTGAATAAATAATTAATTAAATGATTAATTAAGGCTCCAGCCACAGGTGTATAAATAGGATGATCACAGGTGTTAGGACAGGTAGTCTGTTGTTTTGTTTTGTAAACGTAATGTAAATAAAATGTGTGTGAGCGCTTAACTACAGTATTTTTGGTATTTCTGAGTCTCCTTGCCGACATGCACCCCTTCACATATGGTGTTGAAGGGTTACATTTTTAATTATGAGAATATCTCTCTAGAAACAGCTTGCAACTGGGGTGTGGAAAGAGAATTTGGCAGAAAAACTTCTCAACCTTGCAATGTCTGCAGACATAAGATAAGAACAAAACCTCCCTTAAAGAGTCAGTACAAAAAGTAAGATGCCTAACAAGGTCACTGAAAGCGCTTTGTGATGGTGGTCCACTATGAAAGGCGCTATATAAAATAAAGATTGATTGATTGATCCTCTATGTGGGGATGTAGGGGCTATGGGCATGGAGTCGAGGAGTGCCCATGGATGGACCCCCCTCTTCAAGAAGGTCCTCTATCGGGATGAGATGGTCGGCAGAGGAATGGCCCCGCCTGAAGGCTCGCCCAGCGCCAGGCCGACAGCAAGAGAATTAGAGGACCTGTCGGTCCGAGGTGAGCCAGGGAGGTGTGGCTTGCCTAAGAGCCATGGTGCCTCATTTGCAAGGATTGGGGGCACCGTGTGCTTACCTACCCCTCCAAGAAGATGAGTGCCCAGTGCCGGCGCCACTACCGGAGTGCCACACGCTGTTGTCAGCATTGCTGCTGCCGGCACCACTAACAGAGTGCCTCGTGCTAAGGTCAGCATTGCCACTGTCAGTGCCACCAATGCCGGAGGGCCTTGCCAACATTTCCGCTGCGGGAGTGCCCCGCACATCTGTCAGCATTGTCACTGCCAGCACTGCCGATGCAAGCGTTGCCACGGCCAGAGTTGGCCCCGCTGGAGTGCTGTGAATCGCTGGCAGTGTTGCCACGACCAGCATTTTCATTGCTGGGAATGCCTCGCACCGCTGTTGGCGTTGGGGACACCCCAGTAGGTGGTGAGGAGACCTCCACCACAGCCGTGTGCACCAACCCACCCATGAGGTCCATGTGGGGAAGAATGGACATGAGGAGAGGGGGGTGGTGTTTTAGGTGGGGAGGTGGCCGATGGTGGTGGGGAGGGTGTGTGTGTGTGTGGGGGGGGGGAGTATTGGGTGGCAGGGAGGGGGGTTCAATTCCGGGAGTACTGGGTGGCAGGGAGGGGGGTTCAATTCCTCCCTGCAAAAACACATGGGGATGGCAGCCACAGGTGTATAAATAGGGTGATCACGGGTGTTAGGACAGGTAGTGGTGTGATGGTGAATTTAGTGTGAGGTTTGTTGTTTTATTTTGTCAATGTAATGTAAATAAAATGCATGTGAGCGCTTAACTACAGTGTTTCTGGTCGCTGAGTCTCCTTGCCGACACGCACCCCTTCACAGGTCAACAACCACATCTTTCATACATGTTTACAGAACATATACAAATCATTGATAGCTCAGGTGTTATAAAAGGTTACTTTTCAATGTAGACTTATGTGGGAATACATTATTCATTAGAACATACATAATTGATCATTTGCAATCTAACTGAAATGCAACTAATTCTCAGGTGAATTTCAGTTCAGTCAGGAAAACTCATGCAGTAGAAAGAACAATATTTATTAAAGCTTTGACAGCAAATACTACGTAATACATATTTTCATTACATCTTTGGCATTTGGCCCCGCCCTTCAAGGTACCCCTAGTTTGCTGAAAGTGGAGAGGTTGAGAAGCCATGGGCATGGGGGGCAGGATAGCTTAGAAAAAGTCAAAAAAAAGGTGGATGCTGGGGAGGAGGAGGCGAACTCTGACGGGGATGAATTGATTGAGGATATGAAGCCCTTTCAAGCTGATCATTGTACTTGTTGTTTATGGAATCACGAATGAGATACTAGCCATTTGACTGACAAGTATTCTGGTAATGAAGGCGCCTAATATGATTGATGTTTGCAATTTTAATCTATCTTAAAAGTGAGTTCCCTACCTGAACCACTTCTTTACTGAATTCTTATTTAACATATACCTTCTAGGCAGCCCCTCCTGATTGCCTAAAAAGAGAGTGCTGTAAATGTCACCACATAAAGGCCATTTTCACGATTTGAAAAAACATTACAGTTAATACAGATTGACATTAATTTATTTTAACAAATTCCTTCTGAGTGCAGGAGTGATTGCAATGTCATGACTTGTTAATAAGAAATGTTGGCTTGCAAGGCGCTGCAGCAAACAATCCAATTTAAAGTATTCATACCCTTTGATGCTGTGATAGTATTGTCTACAAGGTGCTAGAAATTTCAATATGATAATGCAGAACATAATTCTACAAAAGTCTAGAAAATTCTGGATTGTAGGTGAACATTCTTAGAGAACATAAAAGGGTTAGGCATAGGATAATTGCTGTCATTACCAAAAAGTCAATATGGGAAAAAGTAATGAGCTATCTGAAGACCTTAGGCAGAAAATTATTTCTTGTGATAAAGCTGGAGAAGGATACAAGAAATATTTCCATGCATATGAGTATCCCAATGTTCAAATATTGTTTCTATTATCAAGAAGTACAAGACTCATGGTACTGTCACAATGCTTCCTCGGTCTGGAAAAATGAAGGTTCTTTCACCAAGAACAAGTAGAAGAATTGTGAGGAAGGTTAATAACAATCCGAGATTGACTGACAGAGATATTCAAAGTGAATTGGCTTTAAGTGGGACTGGGGTTTCCATTTCAACCATAGGTTATTGCATGGTGAAGGTCTCAATGGTGGCAGGCCAAGGAAAAAGCCACTCTTAGGAAAACGTCACAAGGACAATCGCTTCAAGTTTGCAAAACGGCATTTGAATGATGGATACGAGTTATGGTCAAAGGTTTTGTGGACTGATGAAACATAAATGAAGTTATTTAGTTACGCTGATAGTTGTTACGTTTGGAGAAAGTCTGGTCAGGCGTACAAAGAACACCATACCTACTGTCAAGCATGGAGGTGGTAATATCCTTCTATGGGGCTGTTTTTTCTCTAATGGCACAGGAAATGTAGTTCCAGTACATGGTAAAATGGATTCCATAGCATACCAAAAGATATTGGCCAATTATATGAAACCCTCCGCTACAAAACTTGGTTTAAAGCGCAACTGGACGTTCCAACATGACAACGATCCAAAGCACACATCAAAATCTACTTTAGAATGGTTAAAGAAGAATAAAATCAAGGTTCTGGAATGGCCTAGTCAAAGTCCCGATCGAAATCCGATTGTGAATCTTTGGTACGAGTTGAAGAAGGCTGTGCACAAGAGAAATCCTTGGAATTTGATTGAATTGGAACAATTTTGTGTTGAAGAATGATCAAAACTCATTAAAGAATCATGCCAAAAGCTCATTAATAGCTATTAATTTCATTTTCCTTCTCGGAGTATGAATACTTTTGAATTAGCATTTTTGGAGTTTTGCTACATAAGATTTTTCGTATAATTATTTGTTTTCGAGAAATTTCTAGAAATTATAAATTTCTATTCAGATATGTAAACTTATGACTACAACTGTATAAGTAGGGCCCCAGAAAATTCATGGTATTTTTTAAAAAGTTCACAAATGACAATCAAAATAAACCCAACAAATTTCACAGTGTCCCAAAACCGCCAATTTATAAAAAACAAAAACAAAAACACATTTTTTATTAACATTATATTCTACTGATGTAAGTTACCTAAAATGTGTTATCATTCATGGGGTTTCCATGCAGAGCAATTTATATGTGAAATGGCGATGCACATGCACGTTTGGGAGAATTACTCGTGTAAGTCAGGTTTGTGGCCGAAAAACGGCCAAAGAGAGGGATAAGGTAAATCTCATTTACTCGTGTAAATGATGAAACACACAGGGAAATCGACGCCTAGTTTCGCATGTAAACCAGCCTTTCACGTGTAAATGTTAATGAGCGTGTTTATCCTTGACTATAAATACTGCAAGGGAGTTGTTACTGTGGATTCCAAGATGGCAGAAAGTAGTGGCTGATGGGCGATTTTAAGGTTAGCAGTGGTGTAATTCACCTTAATGATAATGCAGGCAGTTTTTTATTATTGTTTTTTGCTGTGTGTGATAGAGAAAGAATGAATCTTGGTTATAAATCTCCCTCCCGACCTGTGAGGGCACTGTGTAAAGGGAACAGAGTGCCCCAGACTGGATGGTCTGATAATTCATTCCAGGGAAAGATGAAAGTTGGCCATCTAGAAAGGGGGCGGTGCCACGGTACACCAAATCATCGCCCCAGAAGGGAAGCGATATAGCAACCGTGGACTGGAGGAGAAACAGTTGCACTCGCCCACGGTTGCACCAAGGGGGCGTGACTGAAGGTACAAAAGGGGACGTGGCTAAACGATCTGTTCCTTTGTTATGGTTGCGAGAGAACCCATAAAGGAGCGTAATAAAGTAACCGTGAGTGTTTAGTGTTTGTTTGTTTTGTCTTGTCTAATTGTACTCGTTTGTTCACTGTCGCTGAAGTCCAACACCAACCCAGACAACACTTCACCACTGTGCACTAATAAATTGTATTTCACCACTTGCACATTTGCACTCACTCTGGACTTGTGATCGTGTGTTATATTGTGTTTATTATTTCGGGACTGTGCAATACACATTGCTGTGTATTGCCTGGGATTACTCTTTGCGGTCACCAGTCCGGGATTACAAAGTAATCTGTATGTTTGGATTGTGAACTTTGTTGTCTGTCTTCTGTTTCATAATCACATCACCTCTACACCTGCGCACTGCAAACCACTTTGCCACTTTTTCTGTCCTGTCATGTTGTATATCTCTTGTGGGTTTACAGTTCTGTATAAAACCACTTACCATGAACTGCGTTATGCCTGTGTTATAGTATTAAAGCAGCTGTTTGAGAATACCCTTACTGTAAAAACTATGCTAAAGTGAGCTGCTTACTAAATGTCTGTAACTGAATTTCCTTGCTTTTGATCCCAGCTTTGTCCAAAGACAACGCGTGTCCTCCCTCCATTCAAAATCTCTGGAGCGAGGAGGAAACCCGGGCATTAATAAGTATAGTTAGTGACTTGGATGTGTTGAGCCAGCTCGATCACCCGAAAAAGCTTAACAAGCATGTGTACCAAGAAGTGGTTGATGCCCTCTCAGAAAGAGGAATAGAGAGCACAGACCCACAAGCTAGGGACAAATGTAAAAAATTGAAACAGTCCTACCTACAGGAATGAGCAAGGAGGTGCAGTTCGGGAGAAGAGAGACTGTCCTGCAGAGGAAACCTTTTTGCTTCAGTTACATCTGGCATAGCTATGTATGTGTTGCAGTGCCTCTGAACAAGGGAGTTGACAAACTTGTAAATACAGTGATGAACTGTGGTTTTATCCACCCCAAACACATTGCCAACTACCCTGTACTCAGCTGAGGATGTCAGCCTAGACAGAGCTATCGCCACTCTTTTTTTCCACTGGCACAGGAGGCAGTACATAATTCCTTTTTGGCTGCATATCTTCCTTTACCAGTTCCACTATAATGCTGAATGTTGCTCTGGTGACGCGAAATGACTCTATACTCTGCAGATCTGAAAGAGTGATCCAGCACAGCCTCTTCCCACCAGCAATATGGACGAGTATGTGTCCAAACCCTCCTTTCACTCATTAGATAAGGACTTGCTGGTAGAGGATGTTTGGCGGTTCAAACATCCACTGTTCCCAATCCAGACAGCCATGGGAGCATACGTGGAAGATGTGTGGCACAGATGTCTAGAATCCTACGTCTCCGCCAGTTTTCAGCCATGGTGATCTGCATTAGCTGGGTTGGTCAATTTCATTTTATACCTCTCAGTTTGTAATAAATGAGTCATAAGATAAATTAGTTGAAAAAAACTATTTGGGCAAGAGCTTTAAAACACATTATTAATTATTATTTATTTCTTAGCAGACACCCTTATCCAGGATGACTTACAATTGTTACAAGATATCACATTATTTTTACATAGAATTACATTATTATTTTACACATTATTTTTACATACAATTCCCCATTTATACAGTTGGATTTTTACTGGAGCAATCTAGGTAAACTACCTTGCTCAAGGGTACAGCAGCAGTGTTCTCCACCTGGGACTGAATCCACGACCCTCCGGTCAAGAGTCCAGCGCCATAACCACTACTCCACACTACTGCCCAACCAGGCATGAGGTATTGACCAACCAGGCATGAGGTATTTTGCTTTATTACAGCAGCTTAGATTCACTCGTGTACCAGTTCTCTGCGCATGGAAACCACATTCACAAAATTTCACTAGTAATCTTCAAAAACAGCAGAAGTACTTTAGGCATAGCTAATTTACATATCAACCCCCACCTTTCCCATTCATTTGCATGACGTCGGGTGAAAAGCCCGGTTTACTCGAGTAAAATAAACTGAGCGAATGAAAACCCAGAAAAGCATTTTACATGAGACATTTTTCTCGAGCAAATGTCTCGAGCTAAAAAAAAAACATGCATGTAAACTCCACCATTGATAGTTCATCAAGAACATCAACCAAAATCCAAGGCTGAAACATTTTAACATTTAGCCTAGCTACTGAGTCAAGTCTTTAAAAATGTACAGTGGTACATTGGAACTCGATTTGCTATTGAAACAATCTTTAAAAATGGAACAAACTTCTGCTGGAAACAAGACGTTTAAAATAGATTTTTTTTTTTTAAAACAACCATGAATGACAAATTCAGCAACATTTTCGAGTTTTGTAAACCTTTAAAACATATGTTGACACATTCGTTAAAATGTGTAATTCCCATGGCCTATTTTGCTGTCTCTAATCCCAAAATATTAAACACAGGAGAAACATTAACTGCAAACCTGAAATGGCAAAACCGAAGCTTTTGTGTTTTTCTTCATACACACTGTACATTTCTAGTAGTATGTAGAAATGTATGTAGTCTTTGTACAGTATGAGGAATTCACTAATCATGAAGCCGGTATTTGTTTGACCCCGTTGTCGTAGTAACCAAATGCATGGAATTGAGCCGGACCGTGTACAGCTACTGTAGCGCTGCTTCTACTTGATAAAAGTACGAAATGAACAGGGGAGGTGAAGAGTACAGTAATGTAAAATAATGTAAAATGCATATTTTTGATGGTAGGCTGTCAAATACACATAGCTGGATTATATATTAGACACAAGCTTTTTTCTATTTCTTTGTAAAGCACTCTGGAATGCTTGCATGAAGTGCTATATAAGAGAAATGTGTATTATTATTATTATTATTATTATTATTATTATTATTATTATTATTATTATTCAGAAAAACAACCCTGCATAAAGAAACATGTTGTCCTATTTCTGGATTAATATTGTTGCCCATTCTTTATAGTTTTATATTTATTTACACATAATTATACAGAAAAATTCCAGCATTTGCTGTTAAATTGTTTGAACCAACCAAAATTATAGTAGTCATTAGACAGATCAATGCTGGCTTGCTGACATTTTATAGAACACTTTCTTTGACAAATCCATAAATGTTTTATATCAATCTCTAATCAATCTGTAGGTATGAACATTCAGTGTTTTAATGAAATTTAAACCATGTTAAAATCTATATATAAACACACACATGTAAATTATTATACATGACTATATTATTTCTATTGGCGACACAGTATTTGTCAGATGAATTGATAAGTTTTCAGGTCCCGGTAATGTATAGACTGTCAGCATTAATATACCCAAAAAGTTTTTATTCACTGATAGGTAATGTATGTATTAAAAATAAAAAGTACCTGCAATAGGAGTCGAATTACACAAAACAGGCGATGCTACGTTCTGCAGTATGATTCTTTTGTTACATCATTGCCTCACACCAGCTGTGACAGAAAGAGACACCTTTTGCACGTATTTTTTCTGCACACACTTTCCTGCCCCTCTGTTACCAGGGGAAGTCAGGAAGCCTGGTGTATTAATATAAAAATAAGTTTAAAAAAAGTAAACGTCAAGAAATAATAAAAATATTTAAATACAACTTTCTCTAGTCTATTTATATTTAAACTGGCAAGTTGACCAGCTCATAGGCAGTCCTGCATGCATCTGCTATCCATTGGATAGCATCTGCCTAGACAGGGCATGACCATGGGACTTTATCCCAGAGCAGAACATATTGTCCGGACTGTCTCCAATTTTTTGTCCTGTCAACATAACACGCCAGAGCCCGCACTGGGAAGAACATATGGAGCTGCAGCTCCCTGTCAGACTGGAATTCCACAGACTGGTTGACATGGAATGCAGATTGTGTTTGGCAAAAGGCAGGATCGGTACGGAGCATAACACTTGTCCTGGCCTCTGTAAAAATAAAGCAGGTTCTCACTAAGCAGGAACCCTGCATCTCACTCACCCGCAGTGGCACCATTTGCCCCCTGTGGGCTCCATGCAATATTTGATTCTGGGACACCTACAGAGGCAGTATTGCCAGACTAGTATATCTGAAACAATTCCAAGATGTAGAATAAAAGTAATTAGCAGTTATACAAAATAAACACACTGTTTATTAGGTATGTGAAAGCTTTTGTTGTATACTGGTTATTTTGAGTAAATGGACAAACAACTGATTTTAAACTTCGAACAAAGGAAGCTTGTTTATTGCAGCTTTTAACTCACTTTAAAACACAGTGAGCCATATTCATAAAACATACTGTCTGCTTTATCGTGCCAGTAACAATGTTTAACATGACACTTTTTCATTGGGTAATGCATAAATGCAATTCACTCATCATGGTGTAAGAATAACGTGCCCTTAGAGACCAATTTTATCATTAGCATATTATTGGTCTGATTCCTAAATCTGTATTATGCCGTTAATTGACCCTTACCAGCATCATAATTAACACAATCTCAGACCAGGCAGAGAATGAGATGCGTTTTAACTGTATCATTTCCTAGCATAATTTCTGTGTTTTGGAGTATGTATTTAAGGCAATAGTAGTATTAATAAAAATGTCTATGTTTAATTATCCAATAATTATGTAATTTAAGTATTTTGTTATTTGTAATGCATACATTAAATTGCATTGTCAACTCGTCTGAATAGAATAGGCTGCTTACTGGCTGGAAAACATAAATCACGTTTGCAGCCTATTCGTTGCTCTAAGACAGTGGTTCTCAAACTGGGGGGCGTGCCCTAGAGGGGCGCGGACTGTATCCTTGGGGGGGGGGGGGGGGGGGGGGGTTAGAAAGTTCAAGGTTTTTTTTATTGTTTTGTTTAAAAAATAATAAAAATAATAATAATACTAATAATTACAGCGCACTTCTTAACCTTGGCTATTTTGATTGGATCGCCAATAATACTTCCACCAATCAGAGGGTTGCATACAGTACTCGTAGCGATCCCGCCCTGTGTCAGACTGGTATACATAACAGATTAAAGAAGCACTGGACAAGAGAAATACTGGTAATGTGTCAGATATCAAAGTGGATATGAGAATGGCAGTGACAAACCCAATTTGCATGAATACATTAAAAGTAGACCAGACATTTCCATCAATGGATTTAAAAAATGTGGAAATGATGAGGCTATCAGAAACCCAGAGGCAGTGTAAACTGCCTGCTACTGTTGTAAGACTGTTCTTTTTTATGTTAAGCATTTTTGTGTTCTTTTTTGTGTGCTTTTCATAGCATTCCATCTATCAATGGAGGCAGCTCAAGTCATTTTAAAGTAAATTATATTTTATTATGCCCCCTAATATGTACGTGTGTTTACTATTTTCAGCTTGCCCAAATGTTTTTCATCACTGTGAAAGGGTGGGAGACAGAAAGTTGGAGTTCTCAACACCACTTGTGGCACTGTGGTACTGTTTCTACCAATGATGGTATTAGCAGGTTACTTGGTCAAAAGGTACAAAGAAAAAAGAGAAAACAAAACACTTTTAACAAAATACAAAATAAAGGTTCCGCATTCTGCAGCGTTACCCGCACGTCCCTGTTCTCCGTCCTACGCTCACCCGCTCCCTCAATCAGCTACATGGATACTTTCCGGGGTCTGCACAAGTTATTCCCCACTACTAAAAAAAAAATCCCTTTACTTTTTATTTTGTTTTGTTCTCGTTCCTCTCCAGCCGTGCTTGGTCCGGCAGCAGCACTTCCATTGACTCATTTTCAACTTAGAGGGGCAGGGCTGAGGGAACAACAGAGTATTATTTTATAGGCCCAGCAATCCCCCAAGGCCCGCCTCTCAGCCACTCAGAGAGAGGGAAAGCCAACACACCCTCTTCCCCACCTCTCTGTGTCACTGCCATGACTGACAGGCGAATCTTCAGAGGCTGCTGCCCCCTTCCTGCAGCACCATGCATGCGTCAGAGAGTCAGCACAGATCTCCCCTGATACAATCACCCTATAGAATTAACTGATGATGCTCAGATTTTACTCTCCTTCCCCACCTCAGACTCCACCATCTCCTCCCGTATCTCTACCTGTCTGTCTGCTATTTCCTCCTGGATGCACTCGCATCACCTCAAACTCTCCCTCCTCCTCCCCCTCCTCTGATCTCTCTATCTCTGTTCCTCTGGAATCTACCACACTTTCTCCCTCTTCCACCGCTAAGAACCTTGGAGTCACCCTGGACCCCTGCCTCTCTTATTCCCAGCACATCTCCACTCTGGCATGCACTTGCCGATTCTTCCTGAGCAACATCCGAAGAATCCGACCCTTCCTCACCAACTATGCTACCCAGCTCCTGGTCCAGGCCCTGGTACTCTCCCGCCTAGACTACTGCAACTCCCTCCTGGCTGGCCTCCCTGCGTCCGCCACCCGTCCGCTCCAGCTCATCCAGAACTCTGCTGCCCGCCTGGTGTTCTCTCTGCCTCGCTTCGCCCACGCTACTCCACTACTCCGCTCGCTCCACTGGCTCCCGATCACCGCTCGCATCCAGTTCAAGACTCTTGTACTAGCCTACAGATGCCTTGACCAGACTGCACCCAGCTACCTCCAGACCCTCATCTCTCCCTACACCCCCACTCGACCTCTCCGCTCCGCCTGCACTAGAAGACTAGCTCTACCTCCGCTACGCTCCCCTGCCTCCAGAGCCCGCTCCTTCTCTACCCTTGTTCCCCAGTGGTGGAATGACCTTCCTACAGATGTCAGGACTGCCCAGGATTTTTCAATCTAGCTGTATTTATTTATTTTAGTTTTAAAGAAGCTTTTTGTACAGTAAGGTGTACTGTATGAGAAACAGATTTGAGATGTTATTGTATGGATTATATTTGAATGAATTGTGCAGGTATTTGCAAATTGATGGAATACAATAACAAATAAAAACATAGGCGATTTTTCTGCCATGTAACAATTACTCCTAACATGAGAGGATCCTCTTTTCACAACTAAAAGTAAAATATCATGAGCTGTGACAACACATTACATTTTTGGTGATTGCAGTTCTTTTTCAGGAAGGCATGTGAACATAAGCTATACAAAAATAATCTTTTTTTTAGGGTTTCTTAGCATCAAAATACAATGACCAAGAAAGTTTTCGCCTTGTGGATCATGCAGATTCATTGTATGTCCATGAAAAGCCCGATTTCTGCCAAGTGACCAACAATAGCTACAAGTCTACTCAGAACAGATTTCCAGTAAATTAATTCCATGTTGGCGTGATCAATAGTAGTAGTAGTGCTCATTCCTACCTGTAGGGTGCGCCATGTTCCCATGTAGTGCGTGTGGCTTTGAATGTTCATGTTCATTAACCCTTTGCGCTTCAGGTCCAATTTATTTTCACACAGGCAGTTAATTTTACACGCGCTGTTTAAAAGTATTTTTTTTCCACAGTCAAATGGGTTTAAAAGGCCCTGCATATCAACAAAGCACTCACTAGGCATCTCCAGCCCCGCCCCACCCTTTCGTTCACTATAGCTTTCACATATGTTAAGAAATAAATAATAATATTCGTACATACCGATCGATCATCTCGTTTTATCACCAAACTCCTCAATAATGCGATCCAAGTCATTATTTTATTACTATAACATCTCAAAAAAGCTCTGCAAATGTCTGTGTTATTCTCTGTGCGCTGATTCAGTAACAGGCAGCTTGTTTCCTTATGGCCGCCCCTATCTGATGCCAGGGGCAAGTATGACTATTCATGAGATACACCCTTTTTTTTCGGCTTGTCTCGGCTCCTGTCGCTCACTCTGCCGTCCGACAGGAGTGGACTCCTAGATAGGGGGCTGTCTGACAAGGTGTGAGCTGGCTCTTCACATGATTCACCATAAGCCCCAACCTTTGAAGGTGGCCAATGACCAGTTACGTGCGAGTGTATGCCTGAGCTGGAGACTGGGCACAATGAACTAGTCGTCCAAATAATAGAGTACTCCGATACCTTTAAGTCTCATTGGGGCCAGTATAGCTTTCCTGCGCTTTGAAAAGGCAAGGGAAGCAAGAGAATGCCCAGACGGCAAGACCCTAAACTTGTACGCTGTTCCCTGAAAGGCGAACTGCAGGAACTTAAGTGCGCCAGTTTTTATGGGGATATGGAAATAGGCGTCTTTGAGATCCACTGTGGTGAACCAGTCACCTGGCCTGAATGACTGCAACAGTTGTTGCATCGTGAACATTTTGAACCTCCTTTAGCTCAGAACAGGTTGACTTGCATGAGGTTGAGGATTGGTCTGAGGCCACCATCCCGCTTGAACATGGAGTAGAACCCTTCCGCCTACTGGAGGGGGTGTACCATACAAATAGCCAATTTTTGCAGCAAAGCTGCTACCTCCTGAGACACCACAGTGGCGCCCTGTGGGTCCGTGACTGATGCTGCAGTCACGCCCCATAAGGGAGGGAGACCGTGCTTAAACTGCAGTGAGTAGCTGGTCTGAACGGTAGTAAGCACCCAGATGTCTGTGGTGCTCTGACGCCAATACTCCAGATGGCTGGCTCCCTGAGAAGGGGCCCTGGGCCTGTGGCAGCAAATCCCTAGGGCTACAGCTCACCTTGTGGTTGGCCTGAGACTCTTGTCTCTGCACCGGGCGGCAGTTTGCCTGTCCATGAGGCTGCTGACACAGGGATAAACCCAGGCATTATGCAAATATCAAGCAATGTACAGTAAGAATGTACAGTTGCTGCCTCAGCTTCCTAAAGACAGTAACTGGGTTGTCAACAAGGCCTGCTTGGTACCAGACTGGGAATGTAAACACCAGTCGGTAGCAGGTCGGAACCGGGACAGGACCAATAATGTGCAATGGGAGTTACACATCCCCTGTGCCCCCCCTGCCGTTCTACACAGCACCCCAGTCCAGGCTGGATGCATGTGCTGAAGCAGCGAGCGACAGACGCCACCGACTTCACGTGGGGCACAAGGCCGCTGCGGGAAGTAACAAGCAACAGGCTGTGTGCAACAATTATATGTAATTTGTAAACTAATAATACAATGGCAAAAAATGATCGCATTAGTATGTAATACACAATAGCGAAAATATACGCAGATAGAAGTAACAGGTACTTATCTGTCTATGGTTCTCCCGTCAGGTTCAGTCTAAAAGAAAAATGATGCTGCTAGCTGTGTCTGCAGTCTTCTTATACCCTTGGGGACGGACATGACTGTGTTACAGGCGCAGGCTCATATTCAGATAAATACCCATTCGTTAATGGTTACAATTTGTAGTGGATAATAATGCGTTAATCGCAGAAGTTAATTGTGATTAATTGACAGCCCTAATAATAATTTGTATATTCTAATCATGAAGATAAAAAAGTCAGGAACTGAAAACATGATATTTACTATAAACTACAATAAACATAGCGTTAGGCATTTTCGGTTTTTATCTTAACATATTTTTCCTGAGAATTTTTCAGAGTTTATTTTACAAATATTAAAATAGGGATACATCAGTAAAAATTAGTTTTTAATTTAAACATTGGTAAAAATTGGGAAATAAAGTTCTCAGTAAACACACTTTACATGTGGAATATGATGTGTAGCAGTTCAGGTTTCTGATTAAGGCAAATTTTGTGCAAGTCGAAGCCACATTTTCCCAAGTTACCTGGTACTTGGTGCGAACTTTTGGGCAATCACTGTGCTGACAGAGCTTTTATCTGCTGAAGGTATGAATGTGACATCATCAACCTTGAAATCATAAAAAGAAAAGACAATTGACAGAACTGGACTGTCCAGGGCATAAGTTTACCAACTAAAGCATCATCATTTTCTGTCAGATATTTACGAGTAACATTGTCGGTGTTAGGCAGTGATGGATACTGTTGCATGAAGTCACCACAACCCACTGCAATAAACAGTAGCTGTCCTGCAAAGCAGAGCTCTGACAAACTTATTAACACAGTCATTCTGCACTATCTTTTATTAAAGCCTGTGTTAAAGCTGCAGAAATGGATTGCTTGTCTCTCAGTTCACTTTCTTGTTTTAGTTTAACGTGTCGCTTACTTTCAATACGGTATGTTCTTTTATTCTGACAGCAAACATGTACCTCAATGCAGCAGTATTTGCAACGCAATGCATCCTCTGCCTCATCTGTCCCAATTCTGCTATTTGGCTTTTGAATATTCATAAACTGATATATACGTTTTCTCCCCATTCCTCATCCACTCAAAATGTTACATTTCCGTGTATTTCAATTTAGTTTTTGATCAAACCAGTTACTACACCCAGCACTTGCCATAATAATCAGACTTTGATTAATCATTGACCAACAGAATCAGGTGATAATGTGTTTGTGAAGCAACAGAGAACCAATCACGTGCAACGTTTGAACGTTATCTGATCCTCTGCCGTCTAAACGTACCTGCTGTATCTTAGGTCAGTGTAGGACTGCTTATTACAATGTAGGAGTCAAAATAAAACAGCATTTTAATCAAAATATTGTGCATTTCCTAGAAAATAGTTATTGGAAAATACTGAATAGTACACAAAAAATTGGGTATATAAATTACTAAAAACCGAGGTTTAGTTAAAAACTAAATTGAAATTGTTTGGTAAAATTCATAATAAACCAGAAATGCGTAACGCTAAATAAAAAATATACTGTTGTCTACACATGTATCAGTACAGTATTAAAATGTATTGGATTTGTATTCTGTTAAATAAGGGAACGCACAGGTGCTACTGAACGTGTGTAAATGTATTGTCTGCAAATGTTTCAAACATTGATTCTCATGCTTTTTTAAAGGTGTTCTTAAAACTGAGGTTATTCATCATATTTTGTTATTTATAAAAATAAGATTGTGTAAATTTTGACATGAAATGACTTTAATCATTACTAAAATTACAATGAATCACTTCAAAATATCATATTGCAGGAAAAAAAAAGAATATTTCTGTGAATGTGTACCTTTTTCACACAAAAGCAGCCTAGCCTATCTTCCGGGTGTCGCTCTAGGCTCAGGGCCGTAACCAGTTAGCATTCTACCGATGTCAAAATGTTGCTAGAAAATGTAGAATGAAATCTGTTGCTTCAAATTTCAGGGGACACTATTCTAAAGTATGAAGACATTGTAGATAGAATGTTGATGGACAACACGGAGAAGACAATACATAGATGATATTTCCTATCAAAAAGTTTATTGGTGTTTTTTAGTGTCCACATAATTTACCAGCATTTTTTTCAATATAATACAAAACTTTATTCTTAAATATGCATATATAGGATTGTATTAGTAATATTTATCATTACCCTCGTCATTTTTGTTCTGAATGTACAGTATTATTTTTGGATTGAATGTTTTTCTGTTTTATTTGTGTAACAATATTTTCAAGTTGCGTCTGATGAACTGCATTGTTCAAACGGCTTTAAACAAAAATTAGGACTCACTTTATCCATAACTATTAAGTTATAGCAAATGTAAGCCTTTACTAACCCTATCGCCATTTTCCTTTTCAGCCTAACCCGATTAACATTTGCTTAAAAAGTGCAGAATTATTTATGGAATCGCTAAAATAATTTTGTATTGTTTCTAGCTGAGTTTCTGTTTTTCTGTATTTTCAGCCTGTGGCTCCCTTGCCGACTTGTTCAGCAAATTTTTTATGTTAAGAATATTACTGTTAATAATATCATTGTATTCATTGTTTAATTATTAAATATCAGTATTATTTACTGTGTGTTTCGTTTTGCGTTAGCTAGCGGTTGGATCATATACTGTGTTTCATTTTTCTTACAGGAAGGTAAGTTTTGAAACCCGAGCAGCTACTGTGGGTGTTCCTACTTTAGCAGCGCGTTACTGTTTTAGTGCAGCTGTCCAGCAGCACTATTACAAAGGCTTGTTTGCAAGCAGGCTATTTCTTGTGTCACATTCTGCTGACTAGAAATTAGCCAGTGGCTGTTTGCAGGTGGGCATCCCTGCTACTCGCCACAAACAGTAACTAGCGACCTGTCGCCTCCGATCCTAAAGGACTGAGGTTACTGTTCCGGTGTAGGCTACTGCTGCTCTCGTGTTTGTACTGACTAGTAGTTAGCCAGTGGCTGACTTGCAGGTGGGTATCCCTGCTAACGTGCCACTAGCAATAAACCCGCTGGAGTGCATCGAGTCGGTACCGAGTGTCGGTTCCGAGCTCCATGTCGGTATTGAGTGTTGGTACCGAGCGTACTCAGTGTCAGTACCGAGTGTCGGTTCTGAGCACATAAAATGTCAATACTCCACTCTGTGGTCAATACACTGTTTGTTGTGAACACAGCACTATTACCATGGCTGGGTTCCATACATGTGTCTCTTGCAAGGCTAAACTGCCTGCAAGTGACGGACATGATAAATGCACTGTCTGTCTGGGTCCCGAGCATGCGCATAGGGCCTTGGCTGACATCACTTTTTGTGATTTAAATGCTCCCTTAACTAAGTGTACGCTGGAGAACTGGGTAGCACATCACTCAAAGGAGCGTTCCTCCATGCCTGCGTGGCATTCAGCGTCACCAATGAGTGAGGCTGGACCCTCCTCCCGGAACTCTGTGCCACTGGGGTGGAGGAGCAGCGCTAGAAAGAGAAGAGCTGAGAAACCCATTTCCTTGTCTTCTTCCTCTTCCAAATCCCCTTCACCTTCCCCTCCTCCAAAATGGAGAAAGAAGAAAAGCCACCGCTCACATTCGGCAAACAAGGGACAGATGGATAAGATCTGGGAGCAAGCAATTCTAAGTGAGCTGTTGCAAGAGCGGTCAGTCCTACTGGTAATAGCGGATCCCCAAGCCCCCACTCCCCCTGCACCTTTGCAAGCAGTGGCTAGTGGGCTAGAAAGCGATATACTGTCTATCGCTGCTTCCAAGGAGGCTGACGATCAAGACATGGTGCTCCCTTTGGATGATGCTGAATCGGACATTCTGATTACGCAGCTCCCGCTGTCAACAGAGCTTATGCCATTAATGCAACAAGCTATTGCGGCATTACAGATTCCTTAGCCTGAAACAAAGGACAAGAGGCACTCCATTTATGATGAGCAGCCCTCTATCACTCCAGCTGCCCCTTTGGTTCATCCGGATTTTCTGTTCCAGCTACAGTCCACTTGGGCTCACCCAGCTATGGCTGCGGTGGTTTCCAACTTTCCGCCAGTAGAAGCCCCCATTGCTGCGCTTGTTCAGCCTACCAACCTGCCTTTCCTAGCCAACGACGCAGCATGTCCAAATAAGACGGAAGTCATTTTAAAGAAAGCATATGCAGCTAATGTGTTTAACGTACGCCTGGCAAACTACAATAGCATACTTATAGCTTACCAGGCACAATTTATTGGGTCCCTCTCTGAGAACCATAGGCCCTCGTCTCAGCAACTGGACAAGCTAATTTCCAGGAACCTGCTCCGGCTGTCCAAGCTTAGCGGACAATCGATAGGCAGAAACATGGCAGCATTGTTGGCTGCGCGCAGACAGCTCTGGCTCTCCCAAGCACGCGTGCTTGACGGAGATAAGACAGCACTGCTGGACACTCTGGTCACTCCAGGCCACACATTTGGCCCGGCAGTAGACTAGATGTTACAGCAGTCTCACCACGCAAGGGAGACCATCATGGAATTGTTGATCCTGCTCCCTAAGAGACCCCCTCCACCACGTACGCCTGCAGCTCAGTGGCATCCTAGAGGAAACCAGTACAACAACACACAGAGCTCGTCACCAACCATCTACATCGGTTGTGCCTGAAGGTAAACCATGCAAAAAGCCAGCTAGTAACCTGTCTGGGGGGGTGTCTGGATTCAGGATGCATGTTGGCAACTCTGTCGGACTCTGTTTCAGCTCAGCAGGGCACTACCAATAGTGGTCTTCCAGAGGCTTCTGGGCTTGATGGCAGCAGCATCAAACACCCTCCCACTGGGTCTTTTGTATATGCGCCCCCTGCAGGTTTGGTTCAACCGCACGACTTGTCAGCCGGTTTTGAACCACAACCTCCTTTTGACGGTGTCCCGACACTGTCTACAGGTGCTCTCTTGGTTGAGACAGCTGGCCCATCTACGTCTAGGCGTAGCGCTGGGCAGCGTCACCAGGAGAGAGGTCATAACCACAGACACATCCAACGGGGTGGAGTGTGGGAGGGCTGAGGCATGCAGGGTGTGTGGCATCCCCTGTTGGAGGGTGTGTCCTACATAAACGACCAGGGTGGTTTGTGATCGCCCAGTCCCCACCGTGTGGCCCACCCACAAGCTTCTGCTGTGGGCGCAAGTGAACATCCTCTCACTCCGGGCAGTTCACCTGCCAGGAGTGACTAACTGGGCTGCGGACCTCCTCTTGAGGGGGGTCCCCAGCGGCACAGAGTGGACACTCAATCCTGAGGTCGTGAGCCTCATTTGGGAGAGATTCGGGAAAGCAGAGGTAGACCTCTTTGCCTCTCAAGAGTCGGCACATTGTCCCCTGTGGTTCTCCATAAAAGGAGAAGGGGGATCTCTGGGGGTAGACGCACTGGCACACCTGTGGCCAGCGAGTCTACTCTGTGCGTTTCTGCCTCTGCTTGGAGAAGGTCAGACAGGACCGGGCCAGGGTGCTCTTAGTAGTCACATACTGGCCCAGGAGAGTTTGGTTCTCTCCTCTAATACAGCTCCTAAGAGGCCAACCGTGGGAGCTGCCAATGCACCACGACCTGCTCAGTCAGGCGCAGAGTACCTTGTGGTACCCCAACCCATCAAGCCTGCAGCTCTGGGTATGGCCCCTGAACGGCTGCATTTGAGGCGTTTGGGGTTATCAAATAGGGTGACTGACACCCTACAAAATGCCAGGGCAGCCTCTACAAGTGGGGTGTGTTTCAGACGTGGTGTTTGGATCGTGGTTTCGAACCCACTACATGCCCTATGGCAGTTACACTGCAATTTTTTTTTTTTTTTTTTTTTGTAATTAAGTTTTTATTGAAAATTTATATACAAAGTGAACATTGGAAAAATTTCCCTCACCCCATGCCTGCATAGTTGGGTTCATCCAGTGGTTTAGTGTACGTAGTAAGAAAGACCAGTGATAAAATTTAAAATTTGGACAGGCCCAACCGCCTTGTGCTTTACTGCGTTGTAATAAAGACCATTTAATCCGAGAGTGTTTACCATTCCAGACGAATTTTCTCAACCAGGAATCGAGTTTTGACCAGTAGTCCACTGGTGGAGGCAATGGGAGCATTGAACTAATAAAATTAATACGGGGGAGAATATTCATTTTAATCGAGGCAATACGGGCAGGAACTGAAGCTGGTAGAAGCATCCATCTGTTCAAATCCCCCTCAATTTTTTTTAGCACTTTTGTGTAATTATTTTTAGCAATTGTTGATATGGAGGGATGTATCTCAATGCCCAAATAAGTTACTTGATGTGAGACTGGAATGATGGGGGGGATATTAACTCTGCCTGCCTCCGCGTTGAGTAGCATTAACACTGATTTTGACCAGTTAATTTTGTAACCAGCTATTAAGCCGAAATCTTCAAAAATCTGAAGTATATTTGGAAGAGAGTGCTCTAAATCAGACACATATAAAAGTGTGTCATCGGCGTATAGTGAAATTGAGGAGCAGGACGATCCAATTTTCACCGGTGAAACTAAGGAGCTTTGGCGGATAAATTGGGCTAAGGGCTCTAGTGACAAGTCAAAAAGCAGAGGGGAGAGAGGGCACTCTTGTCTGGATCCACGAAAGATACTAAATAAGTCTGAAAGGCTTCCACCCGTGGAAACTCTTGCAGAAGGGTTAGAGTACAGAACTTGTATCATTCTAATAAGATTTGGACCGAAAGCAAATGTCTTTAAAACGCACCATAAATACTGCCATTCCAAACGGTCAAAAGCTTTTTCAGCATCGAGAAATAAAAGCCCACTTGGTGAATTCAGTTTTTCAGCTTCAGCAATAACATGTAATAAGCGACAGATATTGTCGGATGCTAATCGACCCTTAATAAAGCCGGTTTGGTCAGGATTAATCAAACCATTGATAACTTTCTCCAAACGGCGAGCAATAACCCGAGCATACATTCTCATGTCAGCATTGATTAAGGAAATAGGCCTGTAACTTGCGCATTCCTGGGGATTCTTGCCAGGTTTAGGGAGCAATGTGATTAGGGCAGTATTACAGTCTCTGTGAAAATGACCCTTTGCGATTGCAGAATTTATGGTGGATAACCAGATTGGGCCCAGAGTATCCCACAAAGCTAGATACAGCTCAGCCGGCAAACCATCAATCCCAGGGGAACTGCCTTTTTTAGTGGTTTTTACAGCTTGATGTAATTCATCTATTGAGATTGGAGAGTCTAGCTGCTCTGCCTCCTCTGAAGAGATGTTAGGAATATTCAAATCCTCTAGGAAGGCTTGGCAGTGGTCAGGGGAGAGCTGTTTGTCAGAGGAGTATAATTTTGCAAAACAGGATTTAAATGTTTTGTTAATATCTTTTGGGTTTGAAGTAGGGCCCTTCACCGGGCAGTTAATCGATTGAATATTGCATCTGCCTTCTTGAAGCTTAAGAGTTAGGGCAAGGAGGCGGCTCGGCTGACTTCCCTCAGAGTAATACTTATGTTTGGTGATATGCATAAGAAACTCGACTTGCTGCCTTAATAGATTATTAAGTTCTGCCTTTTCTGCCTTTAATTTAAGTTCAGTATCCCTGGTTTAATTAGATTTCAGGGCCTTTTCCAGTTTACTACAACTTAGCTCTAATTGGGAAATTAACTGTAATTTAGATTTTTTAAGATGAGAGGAAAACCAAATCGCATTGTTGCGTACAAAACCTTTGATAGCTGCCCAGACCAGTGCTGGGTCAGAAACCGAATCTTTGTTAAAGTTAATAAATTCAATCAGTTTGGGTTTAAGTTGCGAGAGAAATTTGTCATTTTGGAGAAGTGTAATATTAAATCTCCACCTGGCCGGTTTACTTTGGATCGATGCTAAATTGAAAGTGGTTAAAATTGCATTATGATCTGAAAGACTACGGGGGAGAAACTCTATGTTCCCAGTTAAAGGGTTTAGTTCAGGGGAGGAAAGAATATAATCGATCCTTGAAAACGTTTTATGATAAGAAGAGAAGTATGTGTAATCCCTGGCCGTTGGATTTTGTGTGCGCCATAGGTCGATTAAATTTAAATCTTTAGAAAAATGCCTGAGTGCCTTAGATGCCGATGCTTGTGCATTAGAGATAGAGATATTGGATTTGTCTAATTTGGAATCGAAAAAGGTGTTCATATCAGACCCCACAATCAGTGAATACTCTGTCAGTGGTAATAGTTCTTTGGTAAGCCATGGGAAGTGCATAAAAAATGGTGGGTGCATAAATGCTGACAAACGCCACTTTCTTACCCTGAATGGAGGCACAGCAGAACGATAATCTGCCACTGTGATCAGAGCTGACTCTCTCAAATGTTAGATTTATACTTCGTTTCATTAGTATTAATACACCTTTTGTTCGAGAGCCATCACCAGAAGCAACTATTAGTTTATATCTACTATTCTGGAGTCGAGGTGCATCCTTTGGCTTTAAATGTGTCTCCTGTAGAAGAGCTATGTCAACATTTTTCCTTCGTAAGAGATCCAGGACCCAGGTGCGTTTGAATGGCAAGTTTAACCCTCTAACATTGAGGGATAAAACTGTAATATTAGCCATTATCAAAGTATTCCAAGCACCATGAGAGGATCTGAAACATTCGAGACTGGGCACAGCATGTGTTTAAGTTTTCTAAGTATGAAAGATCACAAGAACATTTATGGTAAAGAAACAGATAAAGTGGAAACCCATGTAACCCCCCCCCCCCCCATCCCCATCCCCATCCCCATTTTGCCCCCTGTAGCAAACATCTGTGACGAACATGATGCGATGTCAAGCATCAAACATCAAACACCTGTACCCCCTTCAAACTAATATTGCAAACTGCATTAACCATCCTTTTGAATTGAGATTAGTACATTAGAAGGGGCAGCAAAACTAGAAGCTAATTATTACTGCTGATAGAAATTAAATCTGTCTCCTCAACATTGCAACAGTTTCTGCTGTATCGGAGTACAATGTACAATAGTAGTGGATTCAAGAGAGAAAAATAAATGTGCGTCTTATACAAGATCAGACAGAGAGCTGTACATTAGCGATACAATAATAATAGTAATAAAAGGGGTTTTGAACCATCCCTTTTGATTCCAGTATAAAGCAATAAAACATTTGTAAATAGGAAAACAATTGTGCTATTTTTAAGAAGGGTATAGAACTATAGAGTGGTACTCATGTCTCCTTACTATTTCCGAACAGTACGTGTATAAACGATAATAATAATACTGGGGGGAGAGAAAAAAAAGAAAAAAGAAATAAAAACCCCGGAGAGAACGTCTAAAGCCGTCTCCCTTGTGTTCAGAACAAAAATAGAGGTGCTGAAAACAGGTATTGCAGATATTTAAAAAAAAAAAAAAAAAGCGTAAACCCCAAATACAGTGCTATACAGTACCGCTCCACTTTGCAGTTCAGAATAGAACAATTCTTATCCTGTTCATCCCTCCTTATGAGCCGTGCATAGGGACCTCCTTGGTAATATCCGGTTGAAATTGCAAAGACTTTCGAGCAATTACAGCCATCGAAGCCGAGGGATCCAAGCCAGCCAAAAAATCCTCCACTTCTCCTGGTGAATCTAAGGATAGCTTATCGCCTCTGTGGGTGACCTTCAAGACTGCCAGGTAGATTAAAAAAGAATCCTCGCCCTTCTGCCGAAGTTTGGCTCTAACCCCCGTAAAGGATTTCCTGCTCTAGGGTGTTGCCGGGCTGTAGTCAGCGTAGAAGCCCAAACGGCGGCCTCCTGCAAGGGACAGTTGCGCTTTGCGAGCACCCTGTAGAATAGCCTGGCGATCAGCATAACGAAGAACTCTGAACAACAGCGTACGTGGCTTGTCTGAGTTGCTTGAGTGGTTTGAGTAAACACAGTGAGCTCTTTCGATCTCAATAAGCCCAGGAGCAGCCAAAGCGAGGTCCGGGATCCAGCAAGGCAGCATCTTCTGCAGATAACGAATGGGGTCGTCACCCTCAATGCCCGATGGTAAATTTACCAACCTAATATTGTTTCGCCGTGATCTGTCTTCCAAATCGTTAATTTTCATTTGGAATTTGTCAATCGGGGAGAGACAATGGTTGGTGTCCTTTTTTATTTGACGAAGATTGCCTTGCAAAATCTCAACTTTAGCAGATACCCTCTCCATTTTTTGTGATATCTTCTTTAAGTGATCGAAGCATGGCTCCGTTTTCAGCCATGTAATCCTTTACCGGGTCCAGCGCAGTCCCCAAGGCCTCGGACAACATGTCAGCTACCAAGCAGCGCATCGAATCTCTTTGAGCGGCGATTGCTTGCGATATCACCGAGGCCACATCGTCAGGCAAAGCAGAGGATTTAAAACGTTTGCCCTCAGGATTTTTTTGCGGAGAAGCAGTGTTTTTCTTGTTCGCTGCCATCATTAAACAGGATTTAATAAGAAAAAATACGTCTTTAGGCAAAATAAATTTAAATATAAAACGTAGATAGGGGATAACAGTCAGGAGCTTAATGAAGTGCGACCATCTCGCGGCGCATGTCACCGGAAGTCCAGTTACACTGCAATTTTTACAAATCCCCCTCTACTCTAAAGGTCTATTTGGCAGTCATTTCGTTGTGACATATAAAAATTGATTCAGTCTCCCCAGGAGCTCATTTCCTGGTGGGGCAATTTTTGAAAGGCACCCGGCGGCTTAGACCACTAGGACTTAGTTCTAGGACAGTTCTTCGTTGGAGGTTAAAATGTAGTACTTAATGTACTGACAAAACTTCCATTTGAGCCCATACATTCATGCAAATTTGTCTTTCAAGACAGCTTTCTTGTTTGCAATCACCTCTGCTAAGCGGGTGAGTGAAATGCAGACATTCTCTGTATCGAAAGCCTGTCTAATTTGTTCAGAGGCCAGAATGAAGGCTGCACTTCGTACTAACCCGGCTTTTCTGCCGAAAACAATCTCAGATTTCCACATTAACTTGTCGGTGGAACTGGAGGATTTCGATTCAGAGCGACAGCAAGTGAGGCGACAGTGTGAGAGAAGTACAAGTGGACAAGTACAGCTCAGTTAGAAGCAGAAAGGAGGAATTACATCTTTAAATTAAATCTGGAGTTGCTTTAATCAGAAAACATTACAGCTTAAAGTCTTACAGCTGCGTGTATTTTTCTGATAAGCTGAAACTCGGAGCAGCTGATTCAAATTCCGCGCCATTCTGAGACACGGGGGAGGGGCGGAGCCCGCAGCACAAGCACAAACAAACAAAAGGCAGGCAGTTTCAAGCGACAGCGAGTGAGGCGACAGCGTGGGAGAATTACAACATGGTCTTCAAGCCAGTAATCTGTGACAACTGCATGATGTGGGAAATCCGAGAAAACCCAACAGAGCTCAACCAAGTTTGTGTAAAGTGCCACACGATCCAGGACTTGCTTCAGCGAGTAAGTCTGCTAGAAAAGGAACTGGAGGAAATGAGACAGCAACAGCTTGAGGAGCTGACAAGCCCACAATTCATGGAAGTCTGCACCCCTAGCAGACTGAAAGCCACAAGGGAGATGGAAGAGAGTCGAAAGAGCTGGGTTCAGATAGGCAGAAGCAGGGAAAAAAAGTAACTTCGTCAAACACAACCACCAGACATCCAACAAATTCAAGCCACTTCAGCATTTGGATGACCAAAAGCAACATCAAGAGAATGAAAGGAACAACATCCAGGACCCTATAAACAGTGCTGACTAGGCAGCAAAAAGAAGGGAGGTCATGATTGTTGGGGACTCCATATTGAGAAACACAGCAAGTTCAGTTCGCAGTTTGGACCCCCTTACTACAACAGTGTGCTGCCTTCCAGGAGCCTCTGTCAAGCACATCACTGAGAACGTGGACAGGCTCCTAGACGAACAGGAGATGACCCGGTAGTAGTCGTCCACATCGGTACAAACAACATTGGAAGAGACAGACCAGACGGGGAGAAAACAAAAAAACAGAAGGGAGACCACATCAAAACAAGGGCAACAACTCAGGTAAGACAGCTATTAAATGTATTTATCTTAATGCTAGTAGTCTCAGAAACAAAATGTTAGAACTTGAAGCTACTGCACTAACAAGTAACTATGATGTGATAGGTGTTACAGAAACTTGGTTGTCTGAGAGTGATGGAGACGAATATAATATTAGTGGGTACACACTGTATAGGAAAGACAGGCAGGACAGAAGAGGCGGAGGGGTAGCGCTATACATAAGAAATAGTCTTGAAGCCCAGGTGTTAAATCTGGACAAAGAAAACAACGAATCAATATGGGTCAGAATAATGGACAAAAATTCAAAGGGCATAATAATAGGAGCATGCTATAGACCGCCAAATTCAGACGCTGAGCAAAATAATCTGTTGTACAATTATTATTATTATTATTATTTATTTCTTAGCAGACGCCCTTATCCAGGGCGACTTACAATCGTAGGCAAAAACATTTCAAGCGTTACAATACAAGTAATACAATAAGAGCAAGAAATACAATAACTTTTGTTCAAGTAAAGTACAAGTTTGACAAACCACAATTCAATAATACAGCAGGTAATAGTGATAGTTACATCAGGATATGATTAAATAGTGATAGTTACATCAGGATGTGTTTAAATACAAAGTACTACAGGTTAAAAACTTGGCAGATTACAGTATTCTGAAGTACAGGATTAAATGCAGTAAAATAGGGGCTGATAAGAGCAAAATAAAGCACATTTACATGAAGGGTGATAGTGAAACAATGACATTCGAAATGCGTGTAGAAAAGGAGAAGCCATACTAATGGGGGATTTCAACTTCCCTGTATAAAATGGGAGAACCCGGTGGGGAGCACGACGGACAAAACTGAAATGGTGGAAACGACTGCTTCCTAATGCAATTTGTCAAGGCACCGACTAGAGGGGAGGCATACCTTGATTTAGTCTGTTCAAATAACGAAGACAGAATAACTAAAACAGAGGTCAGAGAGCCATTGGCAAACTCAGACCACAACATGGTCTCATTTGAAGTATTTTTTAAAACCCCCAAAGTAATGACTAAAGCTAAGGTTTACAATTTTAGAAAAGCAAACTATGAAGGTATGAAACAGAGACTAACAGAAGTAGATTGGAGTAAAATAGAGAAAACATCCACAGAAAAAAATGATGGCTGTTTTTTAAAAATGTAGTACTAGAGGCGCAAAACCATTACATCCCAAAAGTAGACAAATCTAAATCTAAAACAAAATGGCCAAAATGGTTTAATAGATCAATTACAAAAAAAAATTCAGCGAAAAAAGGCACTTTACAGAGCATTTAAAAGGGACCAAAAACAGTACACAGAAAGAGTACTTGGAACTGCAAACACAAGTCAAAAAGGAAGTTAGAAAGGCCAAGAGAGAGATAGAAATCAATATTGCTAAGGTGGCTAAAACCAATTCCAAAATGTTTTTCCAATATTATAACAGCAAGAGAACATTCAAAGACGAGGTTAAATGTCTAATAGACACAAAAATAGCAAATACATTAAATGATTACTTTTCACAGGTTTTTACAAAGGAGGACACGGACAATATGCCCCATATGTCGACCTGTTCCTATCCAATTTTAAATAACTTTAGCATAACAGAGGCAGAAGTGTTAAAGGTACTAGGAGCTCTTAAAATAAACAAATCCCCTGGGCCGGATGAGATCCTCCCAATAGTACTCAAAGAAATGAAAGAAGTTATTTACAAACCACTAACCAAGATCATGCAACAGTCTCTTGACACAGGGGTTGTACCGACAGACTGGAAAATAGCAAACGTAATACCGATCCACAAAAAGGCAGACAAAACCGAACCAGGTAACTACAGACCAATAAGCATGACTTCTATTATATGTAAACTTATGGAAACTATAATAAGATCCAAAATGGAAAATTACCTATATGGTAACAATATCCTGGGAGACAGTCAGCATGGTTTTAGGAAAGGGAGATCGTGTCTAACTAACCTGCTTGACTTTTTTGAGGATGCAACATTGAAAATACTTTACTGTATAAACCTTTATAAAAGTTTACCATATTACATTTGTACAGTAATTTTGCAGTTGTCGTATAATTTTTTAAGCTTATACTTAAGGATGCAGAGAAGTGTTTTAGAGATCATACTGAGAGAAAAAAAAAAATCGGTGCACAGAAATATATATTTTTTGTAAAGATGTGCAAGACGTTGTTGAACAATGTGATTTAGTAAATAAAATGTTACCTTACTGTAATGTGCCAGTACAAGTTGAACCATTTGAGGACTGCTGTGTTTTATTAAAATCATTTTAAAACTATTTTGTAGCCAATTTGATATGCGTTACACAAATGGTGCATTTAAATCAACGTGGGTTTTATTTCGCTGGGAGATTCAGGTCACTCATCACGGTCATTTATTCCTCATAGCTCTCAGATAGGGTTGTCAACAGGCTCCAGAACCTCGGGACACTTTAAGGCAGGTCAGGTTTCTCAACTCACCTCTCTAAACTGCAATGTATTCGACATGTAAAGTGAGTGTGAATTGCTTGAACAGTTTAGTAAATGTATTTAATTGTTTAATTGTGGTGTCGATTCTATCCGGAGAGCCTCGTAACAACGATTAAACGTACTGCTTGAATTTTTCTATACAGCAATATACATTTTTCTGTACAGCAATATCTATCAAAATAGTGCAAAACCATTATTATAGATAACTTTGTACACACCTGCACACTTTCATTTAACCTTGTGACAGCAGGTGAAGTTTCTATTTGTTTGGTATTTCTTGCTGCACACATTCCCGCCCAGTCAGAGACTCAGAAAGGCAATCAGCAGCTGTATAGGTCTGATTGATGGAAACGTTCCTCGCAGGCAGATGTGTGCTTTTGGTAATAGCTAAGTAAAACAACTCAATTAATTTAGCGACAGTTTGCACAATTCACACTCACTTTACTGAATACATTGAAGTTTAGAGAGGTGAGTTACAAAACCTGACCTGCCTTAAAGTGTCCCGAGATTCTAGAGCCTGTTGGCAACCCTACTCTCAGATCAGGTGACACAGGTTGGAACGTCATTAAAGAAAATAGTGGGTTATGGCAAAGATGCAGCTCTCCTTTCTTGTAAAGGTAAAGTAAACAGTTATGTATTTTGACATTTCAATTGTGGGGGGAGGGGTCTAGTGGTAAATTGAGTAAGTTTCAAACTGAAATCTTAATCAGGGATATGTTTCCATTCTGTAATAAAAATACTATAAACTAAAAGCATCTTAAATAAAATGATAGCAGACTATAATTACTGTTATTCCAATGTTCCATACCTGCACTTGATTCCTTGTTTACATACAAAAATAATGTTTTATAAGTAGCCAGTAAAAGGTTTTTACTTGTGTATTATTGGTACAAAAATTGTAATCGTAACAGATACTTCTATGATCTTAGGAACTGGCACATCCTAATAACCTTACTAGAAGCTCCTAGTTTTACTGGCCAACCAGGAGAGGTTCGAGTGGTTAGGTGTCACCAATACCAGAAAATGTTAGATGGTGGAATGGTACTGTATTGAAAATGCTTTGCATTGCTTTTTCAAAATGTCTGGCCTTGACAGGAACTTGAGATCTACAGCATTTTCACACTGCTTTTTAATGACTTTACCGCCCACACAGCACTGATAAATCCCACATTTATATAAAAAAAAGTTTAACCTTTAATATTAACTTATTCCCACTGAAGGCGTAGGAAATGACTAAGGATTTAAAATCCATATTCCTAGCCTTCAACTAGTAACTGTTAATTGTTGTTAAACTTTTAATTTCTAATGCATTGTATTACCTTTAGAAACAAGATACAACACTATAAAATAGCTATTGTTGGTCTTTTTATCCCTGTGTTATTTACCGTATTTGCTCGAGTAAAAGTTGGCCTCATGTAAAAGTCGACCTCCCCCCCCCCCCCCCCACCCATTGTGAGGGCGAGATTTGGGTATCATTTTTATTTTCCCTAAATATATGTATAAGATATCCTGAAGTTTGACAAGAGAGAAAGAGAAAATGGTTCAGATTCTTACAAAAGGATTGAAAATGGATTTCAAAACCACTTGTCTCCACAAAGCAGTATGACAATCTAGCCACATAAAAAGCTTATACTGTAGTTCTATGAAATCCTGTGTTCTGTTCACTAGATGGTGCTGTTCATGCATGTTCCTGTGCTGAAAATTATTGTATTGTTTGACATCCAAACAGAGCTGAGCAAAGCAGCCATACTAGGCAAACTGGACACCCAGTACACCCTGTGTGTTAAACATGTTAGAGCAATAACTGTGAAATGCTTTCAAGTTAAAACAGTATATTGTAGAGCAGCTATCTATTTAGCACAGTTGTTTGTTTTTTTGCTACTTTTTAAAAGCAGCTAAGAGGACAGCAGTTACATAATTAAAATGTAATCCAAGGGAAGGTTGTTTAATGCTAGTATTGTTTTCTCTTAGAAATTGCACTTTAAAATAGAATCCTCTGTCAAAAAACTATTTTAATTATTGAGTATTTTATTAGAGCCTTATTTGCAGTGGTTAATTGCTTATTGGATTACATCAAAACAGTTCCAAAGAAGGTGAATAAAATGAGTACTTAATTGAAGTTAAACTTTGATTGCACGTGGGACTGTATTATATAGTAGGATGGTGTTTACAGCTTATGGCTTATTCTTTCTTTTCACTTTCTGTGGGAGGACAGTACAGCAGCACTAATAAGTGATTGCCTGTCTTCTTGTCAGGATAATTATACTGTGCTACATGACCTTAACTATTACCTTTTCTTTTACCAATATAGAGCCCCGAACAGCATTAGAGCTAAATTAGAGCTTTCAAAAGTCAGTGGTGTTAATACTGTTCCATGCATGCTTTTACTCCAGTTGTTACTGATCTCAAAACATCACTGTTTTCAGGAGGTTTTACATGTGGAAAAACATTTTATGTAGCAAAATGCGGTTGCTACAATGTTATTGAAAGAGGACGGTGCAGATGTTTGTCGGGTCATTTCCAATGTGGACGAAGGAGCATTTGAATTAGTTTGGTTCAGTAAAGCACATGGGACTGTAGCGGACAGTACAGTCAAATCAGATTATTGCTGGATGTAATATACACTGTTTTAACTTGTCAGAGTTTCAAGTAAGTTTTTTTTTGTCTTTCCCTCATCACCTTGCTCAAAGTAGATTAGATGCAGCTTTGAAGATGAGTCGTAAAAATTCCTTTGAGTTATCACAAACTGAAGCAGCTAACCAGTGTTTAAGCACGTTGCATGACCCATGAATTCAACAGTCCAATCAAAATGGGTTGTCGCTTAATTCAAAAAGACTGGGACATGCAAAGAAAGGAGAGCTTGGGAAGTAGTGCTGAGAGGAAGTAGTTCTGAGGAGAAATTACATGGAAGCTGAACTGCTCTGAAGTTTCTGAAGCTTGAAGCAATGGGAAAGTATGCTGGAATCATAGGAGAATATCTGGTCTGAAGACTGGCTAAAATCATATTCCGAGAAGGCTGAAATCAGCTTTGAAGAGAGCCCTTGCTCTTTGCCCTATGAGAGACTGAAACAGTAAACAGGACACTGCCTTGATCTGAAAGCGGGTCTTGGTTTCCACATCATTGCACGAAACAAACGGAAGCATAGCCAGCAACTGGACCTAAGGTCATGTACTAGCTGTACAGAAGAATTGCAACACTTCTGCAAACTACATAACTTTTCAATTGCAATGCATTCACTGAGTTATGTCTGGTCAATGCTACTGTTTCCACTTGGAAAACTGCCGACAAGTCAAAGATAATGCCGAAAGACTGTTAGAAATCGACAAGCTCCATTTGAAAATTCAACATATCAAATATTAAATATGTTATGACTTGGGAAATTAACTGTAGCTAATCCTATCAGATTAGTGGATAAATTGTTCTAGGAATAGAATATAACTTCCTGTTTTAGAGTAGTGTGACAAAAAACAGAGTGTACAACAAGTACAGATAATGTGGGGCACAAGTAACACAAAGTGTGTTGTTGTGTATGGAAAAGTTATTGTGCATAAAACTGCTTATATTGTTCAAGTAACACAATGTTCTGTTTTCCTTTGGCTATTGAAAATTGAGGGGTTTCATTTACATTGAAGTACACTTGATTTTAGGCTGTAAAATGCTTACTTTCTGGAGGTATTAGATATTTTGTGTGTTCTGTTTAAGCCAAAGAAACACAGGCTTTAACACTAGAAAGTGCGGACATGAAAGAAGACTTCATGGAGAGTTGTTTTGCATAAAAATGATACGAGCGTGGGAGGCAGAGCTTGAGGAGGGCTAGAGACAACATTTCTGAGTTAATTTGAATATAGAATCAATTGAGATTGATAACATATTATTAGTTTGGTAGATCACGTCTAAACTAAACTAACCCGATAAAACGAATTGGGAAGTTGAATTAATTCTCGTGCATTTTGATATGAAATCGATTACAACGAGAAACGAGTAATGTAAATACTAATGCAAAGTAAAAACTTTGTGGGATCAGCCATAATTAATATTAGTATATTAACCATGTATGCTAAAAATTTTGTGGTCGTTGTAATCGTTTGACTAAGAAATCAATTAACTGTATACTATTCATGCACATCTCCAACCAATCGCCTTTCCTTTCTGTAATATTAGATTAGTTGTGCACCCTTTTTATTCTTAAATAAAATATTGTTTTATATTTCTGACACGTGTGAACATCGATTATTGTCAAGGCAATCCGAGTTCTACATGATCCTGAACCTAAATATGGTATATCTCATTTCTCCTATTTTGAGTGGGCGACTAGAGACTAATTTATATTTAAATAAATTGCACACCTAATTCACTACAGGACCAAGAATTTCTTTCTTCATGGCTTGCCAGTAGCTTCTGCTGGATGCCTTATTTTTTGTTACACTTTATGGACATTATTTTCAGTATTTCAAGCCCAGCTTTGGTGAGAATATGAACAGCAGTAATGTCAGAGCTTATTAAATGATTTGTATATCTATTTGATAGTCACTCCTCTTCGCTCGGCTTCGACATCATTGAACCATTGGCTTCAGTGAGTAGGTGATGTTGTCGGAGGTGCTGAGGATGAAAAGGAGTTGAGTTGTCAGGCATTTTTGATATTTTTGTAGTGAAAGACAGGACAGAGTGGATTATTAAAGTCCTCTTACATCATTCTGTGATTTCTTTGTTTCAGTGTGGGGTTTTTGCTTTTTTCCTTGAATGTTAGTGTTAATATATATTTTTCCTGCATCGCCTGCTTTTATTGAGAACTCGTCCGGTGTAGTACATGCTTTATTGTAATGGAGTCTTCGTTTTCTTCAGTCTCCCCATCTCCTTTTTGTTTCTGTTTACGCTTTAGTGGGTTAATATTTAATTGTCAATATTTTGTGATGAGGCTCCAGCCATAGTGAATTTTTTCAATGGGCCGATTGAGTGATTGACCAATCAGTGATCAGCATCTCTGCCTGCCATTTAATAATAATAAGACCTTGTGTGGGGTAGTTTTTCATGAGACAGTAATTAAACTGTGAATGGGTAGCGTCGCTGGCAAGGCTGGTTACCGGCAGGAGGGAGACTCAGAGACAGACAGCTGCAGTTAAAGCACAGAACACCTCCTTATGGTCCTGGCACAGATTGTGCAGGATACAGCAGACAGTAATAATTTGGGGAGCAAACTCGTGGTTCACTTCAGTACACTTCAGTAGTATCCACCACCTCCCTTTCAATAGGCCAAACGCCTGTTCAACCACCACTGTGTGCTTTAATTAAGCACCTTAAACAACTTCTAATAAGTCTCATGCATTTTACCATTTGTTGCCGTGTGTTCTTTTTTCTCTTACTATTTTAAATGAATTGCATGTGTGGCCTATTAAAGTCATCAATTAAATTTAGACCATCACTAATTTGCATATTTTGAGAATTTTCCAAGATTACAGTGGTTTATTGCCTTAGTACCAAATACTGTAGTAATTATTTATTTATTTATTAAAGTTCCAGTCTATTCCCATAGGCTATTTATTTAGTAAAATATATATATATAAAATCCTGGCATCCTCACTGGCTCACTGTGTGACCCTGAGCAAGTCACTTAACCTCCTTGTGCTCTGTCTTTCGGGTGAGACGTTGTTGTAAGTGACTCAGCAGCTGATGCATAGTTCACACACCCTAGTCTCTGTAAGTCGCCTTGGATAAAGACGTCTTCTAAGTAAACAATTAATAATAGTAATAATCAAGCAATAAACATTCACAATAAAACCACAACAGAAATTTAGTACAAACATATTATTAACCCAATTATTCAGAGACCCGTGTGTATTTATTATCCACTATTATCCACTCATGGGATTCTGTTGTTCCAATACAGTTCCATTCACTGCAACCACTGTCCTTTACAGACAAGCAGGAAAGTATTCATACCAAGCATTCCTGGTCATTGAGTTTCTATATATGAGTTAGAGAGTGCACATCTGAGCAAGGTTCCTCCGAGATCCCATGGTTGTGTGTGAATTCAAACTCTCAACATACTTCTTCCCTTCCCTCTTCCGCCAGGAAAGTGGATTGTAAAGCTTAATATTGTTCACTTTAGGACACACTTTTTAACACATTTAGAACAAACATTAATTTTAATGTCTTTAATGTTTAAAGACATTAAAATTAATGTTAACATATTACAGTTCACCGTGAATAAAATTATTCCCAATCTACAAGTACACAGCATGAATCTAAACCAATGCTGTCAAAATAAATACTGGTAAGTGGTAACCCAGCTGTACTTTATATTGCTCATAGTTCTAAGGCTGATGTAATCTCACCCACAGGGTTTTCTGCAGTGCTAGACATCATTATTTTTTATAGTACAGGATGTGCAAAAAGTGAATGCTACATGATACAAGCCTTAATTCTGCATGCACCACTTCTCATGCATACTAACGCTGCTGCTAAATACTTAACTAAGGATTTATTAGCTTGCTGCAAAGACAGTTTTATTTAATGTATTGTACAGTGCCTTGCATAAGTATTCACCCCACTTGGACTTTTCCACATTTTGTAAATTTAAGGTTGTAACACTACAAATAAAAAACTGAAAAGTCTTGATTGCATAAGTATTCACCCCCTTTGCTGTGACACCCCTAAATAAGCTCCAGTGTTTGCTCCAGGACTTACAGACTGAAGGTCTGGGGACATTTTCTTCAGTGAGGGGGTCAATATGATTAATTCAGAACCAACCACCATTTCTTATTTTTGTTTGTTTTTAAATATGCCAGCAGAGTTTACTGACCTTTTGTTTCTGAACAAAAAATAAAACTGTAGATACAACCAAGGTGTCTCTGTTGTATTGCAATAATGGACGCGAAACAGTGTTTGTAATCTTAAACACGTTGCTGGTTTATTTTGGCTGTTTACAGTATTCTCTCTACCATCAGTCGCCCCGTCACATCCGTTTCCCCAACCACTCTCACTTACGACATCCCTGCAAGCACGACACACATTCACAACATCCGGCAACACGTAACCTAGCAACCACACAGCACTGACTGATTTCCAAAACACAACAAACAGAGCAGTAAAAGGAACATCAAACAAACGTAACATTTTCCCCCCTTTCCCACCAAGTTCAGGTGTGGAATGAAGTCTCAAAGTCCCGTAAATGCAGAGGACGTTGTCGGACTCTTGGAGGATGTTGCACTGGTCCTGCTGGTTCAGGACCTGCTATGTCAGTACCATCGCTGACACTGGTGGGACAGAAGGAGGCTCCCAGCTGGCTGAATGACTGGGTCTCTGACTAGGTTTCAGGTGACAGTACTTTCCTCATCCTACTGGCGTGCCACCAGGAGCCATCCTGGAGCAGATAGGTTGCTGGTCCCAGCTGTCGGCTAACACAAAGTGGTGGAGACCAGAAGGATTGCAGCTTGTAGGTGGCTTTGTCCTGTGCCTTTTGTCGAACCTCTGTTTCATTCGCTGTTGGCTCCGTTGAACAACAGTGCGTGCAGTAGGTGGAGTAGGAACAGTCCCCGGGGGTCGTAGCCTATCCAATGGAAGTTGCAATTCACGTCCTGTCATCAACCGTGCTGCTGAGAACCCTGTGGTTGAGTGCTGAGTGGCCCTGTAGTGCATAAGTGTCTGCAGTAAGGCTGTTTGAAAGGCACAGCCTTGAGCTAGATGTGCCCGGATACCATTTTTGAGTGTTTGATTAAATCGTTCCACCCCCCCCATTAGATTGGGGGTGGTAAACTGCTGTACGAATGTGTATGATGCCATTGTTGCTGAGGAAACTAGAGAATTCATCCGAGATGAATTGTGGACCATTATCTGTAGTGATGACCTGTGGCAAACCCCAGCGTGCAATCAGTGTGTCCAGTATGTGGACTATAGTCTGGGAGGTGACCGTCCCAATAGGGACTACCTCAGACCATTTAGAAAGCAGGTCATAGACAACCACTAAATAGCGTTGATGATGGGGAACACCATGTATTTCACCACAAATGTCCAGCTGCAGATGTTCCCAGGGGTGAGATGGCCAGGTAACTGGCTGCAACGGCGGTGGGGCAGGGAGTCCCGACTTGCCGCTGACCAAACAGGCCATACAGTCTTTGACCAGAATCTCGATATCATGGTCAATGCCGGGCCACCACACCAGGTCCCGGCAGCGTTGTTTAAACTTGACGATGCCCAGGTGACCCTCATGTGCCATATTCAGCACCCGTGCATGTAGAGCACTTGGCACCACTGTGCGGTGGCCTCGAAGCCACACAGAAATCATTCCAGCAGGACAGCTCGTCTTTAATCCTGGAAAATGGTTACAGTTCGCCAGATACCTGCCGTGGTCATCCGTCTGTAATATAGGAACGTAGAGTGAAGAGGATAGGGTCCTCCTGCGATGCCTGCTGGAGCTCTTGGAGGGACACCATGTCCTGCAGGGGTCCGTGAAGCATCTGAATCAGGTCTTGCTCGGTGTCTTCTGGGATCCCTGCTCAGGTGCTACAACTGATCTGGATAAGAGGTCAGCCACTGCATTATCTCGCCCCGGGGTGAACTGGAGCTGGAAATTGTACTGCTGTAGCCGATCTGACCATCTATACAATCTGAGTGGTCTGTGTCCCGTGCCCGAAGTAGACATCAGAGCTGCGAGTGCTTCGTGATCTGTTCTGAGAGTAAACGCCCGGCCATACAGGTACATGTGCCAGCGTTCACATGCCCAGACGCAAGCTAGCGCTTCTCTCTCCCACCGAGTATTTTTGTTCTGTGGAGTTCAAAGCACGGGAAGCAAAAGCTATAGGCTTCTCCACACCCTCTTGTATCTGGGATAAAACAGCCCCCACTGCCATGGCCGATGCGTCACATGTGACCAAAGTGGTGCTAAGGAGGTCAAAATGAGCCAGAATAGGGGCTGTGGTGAGCCGGTTTTTAAGCATGCGCACAGCTGCTTGGCAGGCCGGGGTCCAGTCCCAGGGGGCCTCCTTCTTCAGAAGCTGCTGTAGCGGTGAAGTGGTGGCAGAGTACTGTGGCAAGAACCGTAAATAATAAGCTGTCATTCCCAAGAATGAGGTGAGCTGAGAAGCAGATTTAGGCTCAGGAACGCGGTGAATGGCTTCCACATTGGACTGGAGGGGACAAATCCCATGGGCTGAGAGTCTAAAACCCACAAACTCAATCTCGGGCACAGCGAAAAGACATATGTCACCATTCAGCGTTAGGTTGTGCTAGGTGAGTGTTTGAACACTTGGAGCAGGCACTGGTCATGAACTGCAGTGTTGGGACCATGCACCACAATGTCATCTAAGTACAAGGACACACCTGGAATGCCGGCAAAGATAGATGACATAATTCTTTGAAAACAGCTGGGTGCAGAGCTCAGTCCAAACGGCATGCGTGTGTAACGGAAAACCCCAGTGTGTGTGACAAATGCTGTGAGATCCCTGCTGGTTGGAGAAAGGGGAACCTGGAGGTAGCCTTGGCGTAAATCCAATTTACTGAAGACAGTGGAACCGTAGAAGTTGGTAGTGAGCTCTTCGGCTGTAGGTACCGGATATTTGTCAGGGATGATTGCTTTATTTACAGCGTGCAAGTCCACACAAACTCTGATTCCCCCTGATTTTTTTTCGCTATCACAAGATTGGAGATCCAGGGGGATGCGTTAATTGGCTCTATAATCCTAGCGTCCAGCAGGAGCTGCAGTTCTGTTGAGACCTGGTCCCGCAAGGCAAGTGGGATGCGGCGCAGAGGCTGGATGACCGGTGTCACTGTGGGGTCCACTTTCGGCTGGTGGATGAAGGCAAAGAGAATGCCCAAACCGCCAAAAAGTGCAGGCCATTGTTGCTGCCAGGGAGAGGAGACTTGCAATATTTCTGTGCCACTGTAATCTGTCAAAGAAAATCCAAGGCTGGTAAACAAGTCGGCCATTAAGTTGGCCCCAGTTCTTGTAATGTAGAATGTGAATGTAGGCACATGCCTGGTGCCATAGCGTACCGACAGCTCCAATGTACCCAGAACATCAATTTTGGCATATCCGTATCCGCTGAGGGCAGTGGAGGAGCGTTGCCAGGGCAGGCTGGAAAAATACTGCCTGTATGTGTCAACGTTTAAGAGAGAAACCTTGGCCCCAGTGTCCAAGAGCAGAGGAATGCACTTGTCATTGAGATATATATCACATGTTTTAAAACATGATGGGGTTAAGAGCACAGTATGAAGGGTAGCCGGAGCTGAGAACGAGGTCTGGGACTGATCAGATCCTGAAACTGAGGTGGTGCGACACCACCTGGCAAAGTAATTCAATTTGCTGCAATTTCTGCACCGTTGGCCCCAGGCAGGGCAATCAGTGGCTCTAGACTCGTGCCTGGTGGACCCACAGTTCTCACAACGTGGCCTAGAACGTGCAGGTCGGTGCTGCGCTTGTTGAACTGCGAGGGCTGAAGTGTCTAATGGGTTAAGAGGCTGCAGCATTTTCTGAACTGCACAGTCTGTAGCTGTAGCAGGTGAGGATGTCCCAGTCAGTTTCTGTGCAGTGATAAAAGCTGCTTCTACTTGAGTGGCAATTTTTTGTGCTTGAGTCAGTGTTAAATCATCAGCCTCCAATAATAACCTCTCTCTCACTTGTGTACTGGAAGTCTTTTCAATAAGCTGGTCTCTAAGCATCTCATCATGCAGTGCACCGAATTTACAAGGCAGTGCTAATTCTCTTAATGCATATATATACTGAAGTATGGACTCACCAGGCCATTGGCTCCGTTGTCGGAATTTAAACCGGCGGATGAGGACGCTCTGAGCGGCTCCGAAATGTGCAGCGAGAACCCCGACTGCTTCATCATAAGTCGAGACAGGACCCAGTGTCAGCTGTCCCTCTGTGCCCAGATAGTGTATCAGTATAGCACGCTAACGCGTGTTGGCCACGTCTTCCAAGCCCATAGCAAGCAGGTATGTATTAAACGAGTCCAGCCAGCGAGCCCACGGAACCGGGGTTCGCCAGGCAGAGCCAAAAAGGGAGGCAGTGGAGTAAACGAAAAATCCGCCATCCTCGTCGTCAATGTTGTATTGCAATATTGGACGCGAAACAGTGTTTGTAATCTTAAACACGTTGCTGGTTTATTTTGGCTGTTTACAGTATTCTCTCTACCATCAGTCGCCCCGTCACATCCGTTTCCCCAACCACTCTTACTTACGACATCCCTGCAAGCACGACACACATTCACAACATCCGGTAACACGTAACCTAGCAACCACACAGCACTGACTGATTTCCAAAACACAACAGAGCAGTAAACAGAACATCAGAGAAACATAACAGTCTCTACAATACTCGCTGTCACTTTTGGGGAAAATATTGGGAAATGTGTCAGTGATGCTGGTGTATCACTGAGTAGAGGATATTCATTGTACCAAATCACATTAGAAAAGGGGGTTTCAATCTTTTTAAGCTGCGTATCCCATTCCAAACAATGTAGTCCACTGAGATAGTCATAAAATGAAAACAGAAAAAAAGGTCTGTACAATAACAAAACACACAAGCCTTGGAGTGTGTGATGGATACAGTTATAAAAGTTACAGTATTATAAAAGAAAAAATATATATTATATTTACTTTTGGCTAAAAATAGTCCCTCAAACAGGTTTCTAGTTGTTGGAAACATCATTTTATTGTAAATATTAATTAATTAAAATCAACGAAGCCTCCGTGCTAGCCTCATATCACTCAGAAATGACATAGGACTATTCCATGATAGCAAATGGCAATCATGTATTTTTATTGATAATAAAATTACAGAAAAGAAGGCAAAAAAAGTTCACTATCCACGTATCTCTACAGCTAACCTCATTACCAAAACATATTATTGGCATTTTTAAATTCTTGGTGACTAAAACGTACAGTACTGATGCTAATTAAAAAACAACAATAAAACGCTTACCTAGTATGTGATGGATGTCCCTGCTTGTTACCACACAAATCACTGATGATGGCAGGGAAATTGGAGAGAGCTTCAATCGCAAGACATTTTTGGCGTTTTTAATCTATAACTGTATTTTGTCTTGATCGCCCTTTGCAGTGTTCTAGTATTGAGCCAACAATCCATATCCAAGCTAAAAACTACTCTCACACCACACATAACGGCTTTTCAAACTAGACCGCATGGCAATACTTTGGTTTCTGATTGGCCATATATTCTGTGTTTTGAAATGTAGTACTTAAGTTACAATAAACTTTAATCGGGTCATTGAAAAAAATAAATATCGATTTGCAGGCACGAACGCACACAGGAAATAAAATTAGTTAAAGACTAGGCTTTTAGTTTTTTAATTTTTTTATCCCTGACAGTCCAACTGTTTATATGGCATTTAAACAACAGGGCTTATTTAAAACGTACATATTTAATATGTAAATTAGTCATGTGTGCGCTGAACGCTCTGTCACAGCTCGTCAGTCTGGTGTAGCGACTAAACGTTGATTACATGACAAAAGTTTGCAATAGGATTGGCAAGTGGTACTAAATAAAATGCGTTGTCTGCCATTTCAGAATTTTTCTCGCGTACCCCCTTTATTTTGACAATTTCCATATAAAAAATTGCATTTTTTTTGTTTACATGTTTCATTCTTAGCCCCAAGTAAATATTTTGGACAGGTTTCAAAACAATTGTTGCTTTATTTTTACAACACACGTTGTTGTTGTTGATATGATAAACACGTATATCTGCTTCAGGTACTGTATTTAATTTTTTTCAAGGTTAAATGATGGCCCGTGTTACAAAGAACACTAAAAATAAAATGTCAAATATACAATATGTATTTCGTTGGTTTTGTGGATTTGCTATATTTTTTTTAACTTATTTTAATACTGCACATAATGATATGGTTTTAAAAATGCTACTTACCAAAACCGTGACTGCACGTGAACTGTATTACAAAATAATGTCCTTTATTCCGATTCCAGTGGTGTTTTCTCAGTGCAAGATATACCGTGCTGTATAAAATCACATACACTGTGTGTGTGTGTGTGTGTGTGTGTGTATATATATATATATATATAACAAATTTCACATATTTTATAACGTTACCGTAGGCTACTTTTTTTTTTTCGTCAATGATGCGGTTTTCGTTTCGCAAATCTACAGCACACGGTATTTTAAGCACAAATATAATAGCCTGCATTTCAAAAGTCACTGCCGAAGCTGATTACTTATTCTTTCATAAGTAATGGTCGGGTGTAACAGGGAAACAAGGTTATGTTTGCACCGGGCCATGTTGTTAACAAGCCTGATGTTGTCGTCAGGCTTTACTGTGAAACTGACTGTAAGGGAGGGTGTGTGGCGCATTCTACTGGACTGGAGAATATGGCACGGGAGTTTAATTATGAAAACGCAAGTGTAAACAAACAGGTAAAAATGATTAGCCTGTCGTCAGACATGTCATGCTAATACAACAAGCATTAATTTACTGCGTATTGGTATTGCGTCTGGTCTGGGAAGGGGGACACACGGGCGTGTTAAGAGAATTTCAGCGGGACACTTTTTATTTCAGGGGGGCAATGGCGCGGCCCAGCGCGAACACTGAAGCTCTGGTGCAACCAATTGCCTTCAGAAGTCACATAATTAGTTGAATGGAGTCCACCTGTGTGCAATTAAAGTGTCACATGATCTCAGATTAAATACACCTGTTTCTGAAAGGCGCTAGAGTTTATTAGAGAGCATATCTAAACAAACAGCATCATGAAGACCAAGGAGCTATCAAAACAAGTCTGGGATAAAGTTCTGGAGAAGCACCCATCAGGGTTGGGTTATAAAAAAATATCCCAAACTTTGAACATCCCCTGGTGGACGGCCTTCTCTAGGCAGAGTCGCAGTTGTGCCATATTCTTTCCATTTTTTAATAATTGATTAATAATTATTAAAAAATGGAAAGAATATGGCACAACTGCGACTCTGCCTAGAGAAGGCCGTCCACCAAAACTCAGTGACCAGGTAAGGAGGGCATTAGTCAGAGAAGCAACCAAGAGGCCAATGGTAACTCTGAAGGAGCTGGAGAGATCCACAGCTGAGATGGGAGAAACTGTCCATGGGACAACTATAACCCAGACGCTCCACAAAGCTGGGCTTTATGGAAGAGTGGCGAGAAGAAAGCCATTGCTGAAAAAAAAAAACATCAAATCCCGTTTGGATTTTGCCAAAAGGCATGTGGGAGACACAGCAAACATGTGGAAAAAGGTTCTTTGGTCTGATGAGACCAAAATTGAACTTCTTGGCCTTAGCACAAAATGCTATGTGTGGTGCAAAGCCAACACCGCTCATCACCCTGAGAATACCATCCTCACGGTGAAGCATGGTGGTGGCAGCATCATGTTATGGGGATGCTTTTCATCGGCAGGGACTGGGAAACTGGTCAGGATTGAGGGCAAGATAGATGGAGCCAAATACAGGGAAATTCTAGAGGAAAACCTGTTTCAGTCTGCAAGAGACCTGGGACTGGGGTGGAGGTTCAGCTTCCAACAAGACAATGACCCTAAACACACAGCCAAAGCTACACTGGAGTGGTTTAAAAACAAGAACCTGAATGTCTTAGAATGGCCCAGTCAAAGCCCAGACCTCAATCCGATTGAGAATCTGTGGCAAGACTTGAAAATTGCTGTTCACCAATGGTCCCCATCCAACTTGACAGAGCTTGAGCAATTTTGCCAAGAAGAATGGGCAAAAATTGCAGCATCCAGATGTGCAAAGCTCGTAGAGACTTACCCAAAAAGACTCACAGCTGTAATTGCTGCCAAAGGTGCTTCTACCAAGTATTGACTCAGGGGGGTGAATACTTATGCAACCAACAAATGACTTTTTTTTGTTTAATTAACTTTTGTGTCACAATAAAAAAATAGTTTGCACCTTCAAAGTGTTAACCCTTTGCGGTCCATTGTCGGACACTGTCCGGCATCATCAAAAAAACGCAAAAAACGGGTTTCTAGTCGTTTTTTCTCCGGAAAAGCAGAGAAAACCATTCAATGGCTGAGTGGGATCGACAGGAGCCGAGACAAGCCGATTAAAAAAAAAAAAAAAAAAAAAAGGCGTATCTCATGAATAGTCATACATGCCCCTGGCATCAGATAGGGGCGGCCATAAGCAAACAAGCTGGCTGTTACTGAGTCAGCGCACAGAGACTATCACGGACATTTGCAGAGCCTTTTTGAGATGTTATAGTAATAAAATAATGACTTGGATTGCATTATTGAGGAGTTTGGTGATAAAACGAGTGATCAGGAGATGATTGATCGGTATGTACGACTATTATTATTATTATTATGTATTTCTTAGCATATGTGAAAGCGATAGCGAACGAAAGGGTGGGTCGGGGCTGGAGATGCCTAGTGAGTGCTTTGTTGATATGCAGGGCCTTTTAAACCCGTTTGACTGTGGGAAAAAAAAAATACTTTTAAACAGTGCGTCTAAAAATTGCGCGTGTGAAAATAAATTGGACCTGACGCGCCTGACGCGCACTTAATAAATTGACTGCAAACGTAAGTATGTTGTGTAAATCAAATGGTAAAAATCCCAATTAAATCCATTTTAATTCCAGGTTGTAACACTACAAAATGTGGAAAAGTCCAAGGGGGGTTAATACTTATGCAAGGCACTGTAGTACTGTATTCTGCCTGAATTTTAGTCTTATAGTCAGGTTATACTCTGCTACACTGTTATTTAAACACATTGCAGGAGTCATTACATTTTCATAAAATTAAAAGAAGCCTGATGTTAATTACTTTAAAATTGTATTCTTTATATAGGCCTAGTGATTTCTCAGATGAAGTTAACTGATACTGAAATAATGTTATACTTGTGAAATCCATTAGAGGTCCCCAGTTCAACAACAATTTAGTTGTGTACCAAAATGCACTCTTTAAGCTATAAGGGGGAAAAACAAGAATAATATTTTATTTTAATTATTTTACAACAGTACTACAGGCAAACAACCAATTTCTGATTCAATTAGTTCAACTGTAAAACAACAAGAAAGCCAAAATAAACAAAACTACATATTCTGAATTGCTTTAAGACTAGAATGACCGTGTTTATATGCATACCTAGAACATTTGGTTACTTACCGTAACCCTGGTTTCCTGAAAGAGAAGATGACCACCAACCAATACTTTTGGGATATGACTACCACAGGTAGGTATTCACTGAGCATTTTATGTATGTCAGAGCTGCCGATAGGTCCCTCCGTGGAGTGACGTCCTCGGTCCCACCCACGGAATAAGTAGTCGCTCCACGGAGCTCACGTCCTCTTTTGCATCGAACCTGCGAATGTGAGTGATGCGGTGGTGGTCTTCTCTTTCAGGGAACCAGGGTTACGTTAAGTAACCTAATGTTCCCTTTCAATTTGAAGACAACCACCAACCAATACTTTTGGGAAAAGTATACCAAAGCCGTCGCGAGGGAGCGTGAGTGGACAGCATACGAGGGACACCTCGCTACTACCAACTAGTGTTCGTGGTGTGCGCGTACAACATCAAGGACCCTTGTGCCTAATGAAGGTGTAGAGGGATCTACCACATTAAGTCTGTAGAACCTGGTGAATGTATGCAGAGTAGCCCAGCTAACTGCAGTACAAATGTCAGTCAATGAGGCACCTCTAAAGAGAGCCCATGACATAGCCACACCTCTGGTAGAGTGCGCGGCCATCCTCACAGGTGGGGGTAGGCTGGCATTATTATACGCAGTCGATACTGTGTCCACAGTCCAGTGGGGCAGTCGCTGCTTCGAGAGGGCTTGACCCAGGGTCACCATAGCAAAGGAAGAGCTGGTCAGACTGATGCAATGCTTTCGTCCTATCCACATAACCTCTCAATGCCCTCACTGGGCAGAGGGAATTCAGTTTCCATTCTACCAAACACGCACACAGGAACTGTGCACAGACAAAGCCTGTAGCTCACTGACCCGCTTACCGGAGGTGATGGCCAATAAAAATGCTGTTTTCATAGATAGATATTTCAGCTCTATGGAATGTATAGGCTCAAACAGGGCCTTCATGGGAGCCTTCAATACCACGTCCAGACTCCACTCGGGGAGGACGTCCTTTCTAGGGGGCCGCAGCCGCCGAGCACCCTTTAGAAAACAGGTCGCCAGAATATGGTCAGCCGGGGATACTGAGTCTATAGGGACATGGCATGCAGATATAGCTGCCAAGTACACTTTCAGCATAGAGGGGGACCTGCCCACCTCTAGCAGATCTTGCAGAAACTGTAAAATAATTGCTATGGGGCAGTAGATAGGGTCATGACCTTTGGTCCAAAGGTATGGTCAGGGGAGCACAGGGAATACTCCGGGAAGGGCTCAGGGACAGATTGAGGAGGGGGAGGGAGGGGCTTCCAACGCCACGCACAGCTCAGCCGTGCTAGCAGGGGACGTTGTGCAGGACATGCAAGCATGGAATTTAACCATGCTTGATGTCTCTATGGCCCCCAAGGGCATTGTTTAAACATCAGAGGGTGGAGACCTGTGTATTGAAGCACTCAGGCACAAAGGGTGCAGAAGCACAGAGGACACTGAGGTAGAATACAGTACTGGTAGAATACAGTACTGGTGCATCGAAGAATCGGTGCGCAGAGTGTAGGTGTTATTGACATCCTGGGGCACTGAAGCACCGAGACACGAAGCATCTAAGCACTGAGGCACTGAGGCACCTAGCCTTAACCGCGTGTAGTCAACACAACCTGGGGTAGCGCATAGAATACACGGGGGTGGATACACAGGCTCGAGTGGCTGTGGTAGGCAATCAGGAGAGCAGTACAGGGGAGCGCACGGTGCAGAGCGGCGATAACCTGGTTCTGGACTGTGTGCAGTCACACAACAGGGCAGCGCATAGTGTATACCGGAGTGGAGCACAGGCTCAAGGAGCTGCGGAGTGTCAAACAGGAAGAAAAAGTGTACTGTTTTTTTTTTTTTTTTTTTTTAACTGCAAAGGCAGTAATAGGAAAAAATACAGGCTCACACACACAGCAGTTCAGCTATGGGGGGAAAAAGGGTCACCACGCCAGGCAGGTGAGCTGCATTATTATTGTTATTACCAAGCACGCTGAGTAGGCGGGTTGAAACAAGCCGACGGATTGAACTCAACAGCGGGGCACAGCAGAGCTGGGTCCCAGTGGAGGAATCATGTTTTTTTTTTTTTTTTTAACTGCATGCACACATCAAGCTATGACTGTAAAATAGAACTGTCACCACGGCAACATGGGTAAACTGAATTTTTAAGCACACCTAGAGGGCGGGTCAGGACAATCCAGCAGAGTCAACTCAACAGCGGGGCATGGCAGAACCGGGGCCTGGTGGAGGATCACGCGTCTCTTTTTCTTTTCCATTTTTTAATTTGTTTATTTTGTAGCTGCAATAGCAGAGGAAAAAACACAAAACAGCGAGCTCTGTAAGGTTAGAAAAGCAGTTGAAAAGAAAAAGATTAAACGCACCTAGCACCATGCGCACAGAGGCACCGAAGCACCGAGTGCACCAAGTACCTTGTGCCTGGGGCAGGCAATCATATTTGCACCCCCCCCCCCCCCCCCCCATTTTTCTTTTTGGGTGTTAAAAGTTGGCATGGTATATTTGCTTACGTTTCATAGTTTTGATGAACTTACAGTTATTTCAGAATCTCTCCTTTAACATGTTTGAAGGATACAAGACATTACTTAAAACGGAAAGGAACTTGTTAACACGTGTTAACAGCAAGGTTATATTTCCTGCCTCTACGATTATATTCAGTCCATGCATTTTCAGTACCAACCAATGATAATGAGTTTATTTTACGTATGGTCATTTTTTGTTAGTCAGGGCAGGCAGAGATCAAGCTATGTGCTTATAATAAGGACGATTACAGGATTTTCTTTTTTCTGATCAAATTAAAACTTGATCAGTAAGTGCACGCATTTGTGGAATTTTAGCCGTGTCGCTGTAAACAATAAAACTACTGTATGATTATTTTAGCAGCCACATTAACCCTTACAAAATCATTTTATATCTCTAATTTTCTCATATATATAACTTTTAATTAAGTGCATGTGTGACTCATAATAATTAATTGGTACTGTAAAAAAGCATGGATCTTTCAATAATATGTTTTGTTGTGGGATGTATTATATTATTTTCATGTAAGGCACGCCTCAAAAGAAAAGTTGAAAAATGTATATTAAAAAATAATATTTCTAAAACCTGCAAATGTTCTCTCCAAGCGACATAGAAGAATAATTAGAAACCAGGAGCTGTGCAATTTTACAAGGATTTCAAATCAGAAATCAGAATTGAAACAGCTTTATCAGTTGCAGAGCTACACAAGGTTTTTTGATGCAAGTATTTTACAAAAAAGAGCCGAAATGGCGAATGCAGACCAGCAGTAAGACAACTGAAACTGGAAACATAATATTATCCTGTTTGTGATAAAACTACATTATTTAAAAAAAGAAGAAACTTGGAATACTGTATTAGTAAAAAAAAAAAAAAGAAATGACAAAAAAATGGATAAATGACTACAGCAAAATAATTATCCATTGTTTTAACACAGAAAGAATGAAAACATAGACAAAATAATAATAATAATAATAATAATAATAATAATGACATGACACCTGAATAGGAATCAGATGCGGGCAGTTCATTTAGATTACTTTCGCCTCCGTCCGGAAAACATTTTCAAAACAGGACATAAAAATGTATATAATAAAAATAACAGTAGAAAAATAAATAAGGGGGATCTCAGATGTGTGTTCAGTATCTTTCTCAATCGTCATCGAACACACACACAGCAGGTGGGAAACATTCAGAAAGTATTTTTTAAAAAGCGGATATAAAGTTTTTTTTTTTTTAAATAACAATTAAAAAAATAAAGACGACTAATTTTTCCCAGTTTTAGCTTTCATGTGAGTTGTAGAACAGCACTTTTGGACATGTGTAACGGGACATACAGGCGTTTGAAATAGTTAATTCTTGCAGCACTATAGTTGTTGTTGGCAGTTTTCCAACTGGAAATAGTTCAGTTGACGTAACTTATTTCAGATAATGCGTTGCAATTGAAAAGTTATGTAGTTTGTAGAAGTGTTCTTGTTGCAATTCTTCTGTATGGCTAGTACATGACCTTAGGTCCTGCTGCTGGCTATGCTTCCATTTACTGTTTCTTGTAGGGCAAAGAGCTATGACTCTCTTCAAAGCTGATTTTAGCCACTCTTCAGAACATTGGTTCTTCTTTGCCTCCCATGAATTCGAGCACTTTATGCTCCCATGACTTCAACAACTTTCTTCAGAGCAGCTTCCAGCTTCCATTTCGTTCCTCCGAACTCCAGCACTCTCATAGGCAAACTCCTTCTTGTCTGAAAGTCACGCACCTGGTTTTGTTATCCTGACTTCCACTCTGTGTTTGGTTAGTTTGGTTATTTTTGGGCTGTGCCCGAGTCCATGTGGGGTGTTTCTCATTGGTTGTTTACGTTCAGAGCCAGCCCATTGTTCTCAATTGGTCCGTGGCTTCGCCCCCTGTCGGCTTGATTTATGAGATGGACTGGTACTGTCTGGCTTGCGGCGCCGAAATTGTCATTCAGCGATCGTGAAGATAAGCCATTTGTTCAGCAGTTAGTTTATGATGCTTTTTAAAAGCATTCTTTGTCAGTGCTGGAGTTTGTGACCAGAAACTAAGAAGACACAGAGAATGGTTTAAGATTCCCCTCTGTATATTTCAATTCTGTTACTTTCATACACAGAATGATATTATGACCCCCTCTGACGCTACAGTACTTGTTTACTATGCTGACATCATTTATTCCTTGTAGAACTTATTGCAAAAGAGGAAAAAAAAGCTTGGTCTGCGATAATTGCAGATGGGTTTGTGTGGCGGTGTGTTTACCAGTTGGATTTGTGTGGGGGGGTGTTTACGCTGCAACCTAACTCGCTTCCAATTTCTTATTCTTACTATGATTGGCTGCAAAGACAACAGGGCTAACCAGTGATTGGATGTTTTGTTGGGTAGGTTTTTATTGTGCACAGGTTTCCTAGTAACTGTAATATTATTTGTGTATTAGGAAATAAAAAAAAGACTTGTCGTTAATATCTCCGAGTCATGGAGCCCAAATGTTCGAGTTCGAGTCTTTTGCGGGCCTCACGAAAAATGTGACTGAAGTCCGAGTCCCGGACTCGAGTCCTATAAGTCTGATTATATATATATACACACACACACACACACACACACACATATATATATATATATATATATACACACATACACTGTATATATCACTTTCTCTTTCAAGTACGAAATATTAACCATCACTAATGGGTTATTCCCCTTTAAGAACCCAAGAACTGAAAAGCATTATGCCAACAAACTCTCGCGAGAGTGCATGACGCAATGTGAGTTGATCTAGTCAGCCCGAACTGGCAGTGAGCCAACGGGAGCCTGCGACTTGCGTTCGCCCTCCCCCGGGTCTAGTTCACTATTACGGCAGATAACTGTCATCTGGACAGGGCTCTGTTCCAGTAAAAAAAAAAAAAAAAGTTCTATCCCGGTTGAGATAGTTTTGTTGTTGTATTATTATTTTTGTGTATTCAGTGCTGTTTTACATTACTGTATACCCTTTCCCTTGTTTTTCTTTATCTTACAGAAAACGGGATTGAGTTCTGTGGGCTCACAGGACACTGTATTACGGCTGTAGTACAGAGGTTATGTTCAGGTTTGAGGATAACCTGTAACTGTGGATCTACTGAGTGTAGTACTCGTGCTGCTCATTCCACAGTTACACAGTCTTCTTGACTGTACAGTTAGCTAGCATGCATCTATTCGTGAGATCTCCTGCTTTTTGTGGGATTGCTGGCTGCTGTTGTGCATTAGCACAAGGTTAGCATTTTTTCTTCTTGTACCTTGGTACCAGAGCTGACGCAACCTTTGAAAGTGTAGTACTGTTACACAGTCTTCTTCAATGTACAGTTAGCTGGCGTGCATCTCTTTGTGAGATCTCCTGCTTTTTGTGGGATTGCTGGCTGCTGCTGTTGTGCATTAGTGCAAGGTTTGCGTTTTTTCTTCTTTGTACCTTGGTACCAGAGTTGACGCAGCCTTTGAGTTATTAACTCTATATTGAGACAGTACGGCGTCTCAGTACCATGTTTTCATACACTTGGTACTGATGCTACCGCGTTTGCATATGCTTCGGTACCCTGCGCTACCGCATTTGCATACGCTTCGGTACTGCTACCGCGTTTTTCGCTACCCTTCAGTACCGACGGTAGGTATTTGTATTTGGTACCCAGACTGGTTCATACCAGGTCTGTTGATACCAATGGTACCCAGAACTGACATTCGGTACCAGGTTCGGTACCAAGCTAACTGGTTAGACTTGATACCAGTAATATTTTTATTGGTACCCAGACTAGTTATACTAAGTCTGTCGGTACCAACTCCCTCAGTACCTAGAACAAACGCTCAGTACCAGGTTCAGTACCAAGCTAACTGTAGGTAATACTTTACATTGGGTACCCAGACTAGGTTTTATTAAGTCTGTTGATACCAACGTCTCGGTACCTACACTACTATGTTTCATGGTTGCATTGAATGTGGCGTCAAGCTGCCAGCAGCTTGACGCCACAGCTTACTCTGCTGATGCCTTCGTTGCCCGGTTGGGCAACTACAATACATGTTTGGTGGCTTACCAGAGCCACATCTGGAGCTCTGCCATCACACCAGGGCATACATTCGGTCCTGCAGTGGACGACTTGTTGCTTCGGTCCAAAGCGGCAAGGGAAGCAACAAAGGCGTTCAGTGACCTTGCCCCTAAGCCGGCACCACCACCTAAGAAGCAGTGGTATCAGAGACCACCGCCTCGGCCACAATGGCAGCCTCAGGGCGGTCCACGGGACTCTCCAGCGGCCGCTTGTAGGGCGGGCCGAGGGCGTGGTAGGCAAAGGCGGTTCCAGCGCAATGAGCCTGATAAGAAACCGCAGGCGCCTAAACCGAAGCAACAGGGGGTACTCCTTACAATGGTCAAGGACCCCCAAGCCAACGACTCACTGGCTCAGGAGCTAAAAACCTTCCTGCAGAAGCCACCCTCCGACATGGTCGGGTGGTTCTACTCCAAATACTTTCTGGTGCCCAAACGGGATGGCGGCCTCAGACCGATCCTCGATCTCAGACAGGTCAACCTGTATCTGAGTTGCAGGCGGTTCAAGATGTTGACCTTGCGACAGCTGTCAGTTCATCAGGTTGGGTGACTGGTTCACGACAGTGGACTTGCAGGACGCCTACTTCCACATTCCCATAAAACCAGGGCACCAGAAGTATCTTCGGTTCGCCTTTCAAGGGAAGGGCTACGAGTTCCATGTACTGCCGTTCGGCCTATCCCTAGCGCCACGTGTTTTCACGAAATGCATGGACACTATCTTGGCCACTCTGAGACTCAAGGGTATCAGAGTTCTAAACTACCTGGACGACTGGCTCATTTGTGCGGAGTCACCAGGTCAGGCGCAGCAACACACAGAACTTGTTACCGATCACCTATCCAGACTAGGTCTGAAGGTAAATCATGCGAAAAGTCAACTGACACCAGCTCAAGTAGAGCTCTACTTGGGTCTGAGTCTGGACTCCCAGTCTATGACAGCAGCGCTGTCGGACGACAGGGTGTCAAGCATATCAGCCTGCCTAGACCTATTCCAGTTAGGCAGAGCTTTACCAGTGGTGACATTCCAGAAACTTCTGGGCCTGATGGCAGCAGCTTCTCAATCCCTTCCCCTGGGCCTCCTGCATATGCGGCCCCTCCAGGCCTGGTTCAACAGGATGGTCCCTCACCCAATGCTGAACCGCAACCGTTTGGTGACAGTGTGCAGATATTGTCTCCAGACTCTCTCTTGGTGGAAACAACCGACCCACCTATGCCTAGGCATCAGGCTGGGAGCGGTCACGAGAAGAGAAGCTGTTACCACCGACGCCTCCAACCACGGTTGGGACGGAGTGTGGAACGGTCGGGGTGCACAAGGGGTGTGGCGGCCTCCGTGGCGGGGCCAACACATAAATCTTCTAGAACTGCAAGCAGTGTTTCTCACCCTTCAGTTCTTTCTAGAGGAGATCAGGCAGAGACACATGCTTGTCCGGACGGACAACACGACAGTGGTGGCTTACATCAACCACCAGGGTGGTACAAGATCACCCAGTCTCAACAGGGTGGTCACCATGCTTCTGGTCTGGGCTCACATCCACCTCCTCTCACACCGAGCGGTACACCTACCCGGAGTGGTGAACATTGCCGCAGACCTCTTCTCGAGGCAGGTTCCGGACGGCGCAGACTGGAGACTCCATCCCAAGGTCGTGAGCCTCATATGGGAACGGTTTGGGAGAGCAGAGATCGACCTCTTTGCCTCCCGGGAGTCGACACATTGCACCCTGTGGTTCTCCATAAGAAGAGACGAAGGGTGTCTACGGGTCGACACATTGGCTCACCAGTGGCCAGCGAGTCCACTATATGCGTTTCCGCCGATAGCTTTGCTACCGCTGTGTCTGGAGAAGATCAGACAGGACAGGGCCACGGTCCTACTAGTAGCACCTCACTGGCCCAAGAGAGCCTGGTTTGCATCACTGATACAGCTCCTGTGCGGACAGCCTTGGCAGTTGCCCAGTCGCCGCAACCTGCTCAGCCAGGTGCAGGGCGGTCTGTGGCATCACGATCCATTGAGCCTACAGCTCTAGGTCTGGCCCCTGAGCGGCTCCATTTGAGCCGTCTGGGTTTGTCTAATAGGGTGATTGACACCTTACAGAACGCTAGGGCTGCCTCCACTCGTTCCCAGTATGGCTACAAGTGGGGCGTTTTTCAGACATGATGTCTATCGAAGGGAGAGGATCCCACAACATGCCCGATGGCAGTGATCTTGCAATTCTACTCTAAAAGTCTACCTGGCAGCTATTTCAGCTTGCCATGTGAAAATAGACTCAGTCTCCCCAGGAGCACATTTCCTGGCGGGACAGTTTTTGAAGGGGTCTAGGAGACTCCGTCCTCCGAGGAAGGACGTTGTTCCTCACTGGCGGTTGAATGTCGTGCTGAATGCACTGACGAAACCATCTTTTGAGCCCATGCATTCCACAGAGCTGAAGCTTTTGTCTATTAAGACATTTTTTTTGGTGGCAGTCACTTCTGCTAAGCGAGTAAGTGAGCTGCAGGCACTATCTGTCGCCAAAGTCTGTTTATATTTTGCCGAAGGGGCGGTCACGAGTGACACTCCGGACCAACCCTGCGTTTTTGCTGAAGAATATTTCGGCTTTCCATATCAATCAGTCGGTGGAGCTGGAGGCTTTTCACCCTCCTCCTTTCCAGTCTGACAGAGACAGAATGCTCCACACGCTATGCCCTATCAGAGCGCTGGCGTACTATGTGGAGAGGACAAAAGGTTGGCGCCAGTCGGAGCAACTCTTTGTTTGCTACGGTTCTCAGTCCCAAGGCCAGGCTCTGTCTAAACAGCGCCTGTCTAGGTGGCTAACAGAGACCGTGAAGATGGCGTATCAACTTGTGAAGTTGCCCCAACCGGAGAAGATCACTGGCCATTCCACTAGAGGGCAGGCCACTTCTTTGGCGATGTTCCAGGCTGCATCTGTCACGGACATATGCAATGCAGCGGTGTGGGCGACCCCCCACACATTCATGAGGTTCTATAGGATGAACATCGTGGATCCGCTGTGTCCTGGGTTTGGACCAAGTGTGTTGAGGGCTGCCTCAGAGGCCGTCCCCTCAACTAAGAATCAATCGGTAAGTAACTTGTCACCTTGTAGGACTGCTAGTCTTGCGTCTGTCCTCACGACAGATTGGATATACTTACCCATTATGGTTAATATTTCATACTTGAAAGAGAACGTTAGGTTATTATCATGACCCTGGTTCTCTGAAATAGAATATTAACCATCAGGCTTCGCGGTCGCTGCAGAGCCACGAGACTCAAAAGTAAAAAAGAAAATTTGCAAATGGCTGCAATGTGCTTTTGTCGGGGCAACTCACATTGCGTCATGCACTCTTGCGAGAGTTTGTTGGCATAATGCTTTTCAATTCTTCTCAGAGAACCAAGGTTATGATAATAACCTAACGTTTTAAGTGTTAAAAGCTGATCTAATTGTTCTAACCTGGCTTTTTGTGATTTGGTCAGATGACAATAAAAACAAAAAAATATATTATATATATATATATATATATATATATATATATATATGTCCCTGTTTTTTACTCTGGATGTGGCATTCTTACCTCATTTTAATAAATAAAGTAAAAGTCTGGTTGTTTGTAAATAAAGTGTTCCATCGTTTTTATATTATACAATATTAACAATGGACCCCTCAAGTAAGACTCTCCCCCCCTGGCATGAAAAGCTAGCTCCACCCTGCAACCAAAGCTATGCATTTATACACAGACATACTATAATTGAAATTACATGAATAAATAAACATTTGAACAGAATAGGCTTCATTTACAATTGTTTACAAAGTATAAGTGCTGGCACAAATCACACAGATCCTGTGCTTTTCCAAAATATACAGTGCATGGACTGTCTTTGCACATTTGGCACAGCTATCAACAGTAACCCAGGCTTCTAGCACCAAATGCTCCACGGGCATATACTAGTGAAATGAAAGCTTCTAATTCCTCCAAGGTCATTGACCAGGAATCATCTTGTAGTTGTCGGTGGGCTTCTGCTTCCATGAAACGTTGAATGTGGTGACGTGTAGGCATGTCAATCAATAGGTGAAAAGCACTCAATGTGCTCTTATCAGTCGGCGGACGAGATGGCGTCAATCCACACGGCGGGTCACGGCACCACTGTAACCGGTCTCTGTGTGTGTGTCGTTCCTTGACTAGTAAGAGCTGAAAACTGTATCTCTCTTTCCCTGCCTGCACTCAAACTCCGGCTGTCTTATATCTGCGTTGTGTTGTGATGTTACGAATGATTTGTTAAAAAGAAGACCACCGGAACGTTTATTTCTCTCTGTATAACAGAAAATGAAGGAAAATAAGCAAAAGATACCTCGGTTCACCATTCATCTCCCCTCTAGAAATCACATTTTAAACCGACACGAAAACAAAATACATTTTTAAATTAAAATACAGAAAGACAACATACCTGTATAACAGGAAATTAAAGAAAATAAGCAAAAGATGGCTTGGTTCACCATTTTTCTCCTATGGGGTAAAAAAGAACTTCAGAAACATTTCGGAATTGCCATATTTTTAAAACAAATTAATATAATGAAAATATTTCACAAACTCAGTTGCAATATTGTACCAGTACACATTGTATTATATTCATGAGTATTATTTAACTACATTCCAGCAAAATAGTACAATAACAAATAACAGAGAAAGAAAATAATGCAGCATTAACTCGGGGTTGGTGCGCAACAGGCTCATTGCTTCGTATCACCAGATTTACATAGCACCATTTTTAATTCAAACACGTAATTAGGTCCCCATATTGTTCCTTTGCTAAGCTTAAAAACAGTGCGTCTCCAGTCAGAATGTATGTATTTTATAAAACAAGCGGTGTGTAGTGTAGTGACTACATCTTCCTTACAGTGTAAAGTGATCAGTTTTGTTCAAGGAATGTATAGCTAGAAAAATGTTTCAGCTTGTTTCATCATCGTCAGATATCCATGATGTAATTAAGGAATTGAGATGGTTCAACAATGTTAATTACAGCTTTAAAGGCAGGCAAAGAGTAGCAAGCCTAATTATAAACAACCTGCCTTAAATTTTGTGTTTACCCACAGCTGAGTTTGAGAGAAGAACATGCTAAATAACAATTAAATAAATACAAAAAAGAGAAAAGAAACTCACTGTGTCCTCTACCAGCATCCCAAAGTAGGCACTGATAAACAATGGAATGTCCATTTTTTTCACATAAATGGAGGGTTTTGAAACTTCCAGAGTAATGGTAGACCTGCTTATGCTGCCAGCATACCACATTTCAAGATCCTGGGTGGTACAACCTGCTTTACCATACCAGACAAATTGTCATTTCTCACCCTTTTGAAGGTAAAAAAGGGTCTTCAAACACTTTGAACTAAAATTACCAGGCGTACCCCTAGTTTAAAAAAGCTCTTTATTTAAGTGAAAGACAATACTTTGGATTTATACAGCACCTTTCATCCCATAGGATCCCAAAGCTCTTTACACGTGGCAGCCATTCTGTGCCAGCACACTGACACAGCAGTTAAAGTGGGAGGAGTGAGGAATTGCTTAGCCAATTGAACTACAGGGGGAAATTTAGGTAGGCCAGATTGTAAGTGTCTGAATTGGAATTTAGTCATTATATTTGCATAGTCATTTCATTTAAAAATTGTATTTGTGTGGTTTTAATAAGTCGTATCTGCTTCCCCGTATATTACAGGTCGCTTTATAAGTGTACTGTTATTATTTTGTACGTTTAGTTTGTTATTGTTGTTCAAATTTAAATTGTGAGCTGGCGGGATTGTCTCTGCCCTGCACATGCAGCATTAGTTTGAAGCAGCCCCCCCAAGTCGAATCATCATTTTTAAAACTCTGCATAGGAGGCGATAACTTTGTTTTTATTTATTTATTACTTCCTTCCTTCCTAGATAATTGTACCTTTTTGGCTAATTAATATTCTCCAACAACTCTCTGCCTTGACGTTCCAGCCTTCTCGTTTTGAATTTCGACCACGTTTCCTCCTCCTGATTCAGGTAATTACTTTTTTAGTGTTTAAATAGTAGCTTACCTTATGAATATAATTACTTGGTATTCAATGTACTTATTGTGTATAATTATTGTTTTGAAACTAAGATTTCATTTTAAGTTAACTGCTTTTCTTATTTTTTTAAATAAGATTTGAGTGCATATTTGAGCAGCCAACTAAATATCAGTATACTGTTAGGCTACTTTTGTAATGTGTTAGTGGTAATTGTTGTGTTCATAAAGTGTATTCAAAGTGCTGTCAGAGAACAGGTACCGTGTCTGTGTTGCTGGTGATCCATTGAAATAAAGTTATTGAATGCCAGTCTGCATCCATTTGTTTTACAACTTGTGAATAAAACCATAGAGTTGTTGCTATAGCTGCTGATTAACACTATTTTCGATTCAGTTTAAAAAAAAAAAAAAAAACTTTATTTGCTATTCTAAATTGAAATAGATACAGTAAGGACAGCTAGGAAGTAGACACTGACAGACTGCGTTCAGAGTGTGTGCACAATAATATCAGAAGCAAATACAGGTCTGCAGGACGGGTTTTTTTTTGTTGATTTGGAACGGTGAATAAACAGAGTTTGAATTCTAACATTCAGGTGGGTTTAATCGTGGTTATCTGGTTGAAATCGGGTAATTTTTTGTATGTATAATTAGGAAAAAAATACATATTCGGATCGTGTAAAAAGTAACAGTTCTTTCTGTATACGTTGTATTTGAATCACTCCAGACAAACTGCACATGCATTTATTTATTCATAAATATTAGGGACGTTTTCTGGTTTAACCCGAATGCAGAGATGAGCTATTTATTAATTTATTTTATACAGATTATTTGTATTTAAATCAGTAATGTCAGAAACTGGGCTGTGTAATTTATACAGTGTAACCTCAACAGTAAACAATATGCCGTAATGTTAATCTAGTTTTCAATTTTTTTTTCCTCATTTGGACAATGGGAAATATATTAGATTTGGAGGTAAGGAGCAATATTATTGAGTATGTAGGTAGTAATAGTGTAACTAAACTATTTTCTTTTTTGTCACTGTACTGCCTTGACACACCTACATATGGGATTATTAGCATGCACCTGATAGTTGAAGTCTGTCTTTTACAGCTCTCTGTGGAACTATGGAATGCATGTTTGTTTTTGAAAGACAATAATCTTTACTAAAAAGAAAAAAATGTCATTATGGATTACTCCAAAGTACCATGATACTGGACCATTCGTAGATAAATTCAGGCTAGAGTTGATCAGCGTATTTTAGAAATGCAGGTAAAAGATTATGGAGTTGCAGATACATTTGATTGGAAGGATACAATATCTCTTGATTCAGAAACTATGCAATTGAAAGAGACACCTCTAACTCTGAAGTCCCTCTTTCAGATTTAGTTGCATCAACAAAACCTTTTGTGTGAGGATAATGATATATGTGATGTGATTCCTGTTCTGAAAGTGAACTTAATTCAGGAGATTTGTTTGAAAAGCTAGCTGAATGGGCTACGGGATAACATTTCTTTAAGTGCAATATTTGCTCTGCTTGATGTATTACGCTAAACCATCCATCATTACCCAAAGACCCATGAACTTTACTTGGTACAGCACCAGTCAAGAATATCTGGGTATGGAATGCCTGGGTCAAGAATGCCTGGGTATGGAATGCCTGGGTCAAGAATGTCTGGGTATGGAATGCCTGGGTCAAGAATGCCTGGGTGGGGAATATTACCACTTTGGTAATTTTGCCTGGACTGTGTTCAAAACTTGTGTTGTATTCTCTTGCACAGAACAAAATACCTGTATTACACTGCAGGTGAATATTGATGGGCTGCCCATTTTTAAAAGCTCGAGTGTTCAGTTCTGGCCAATCTTGGGCATGCTAGATCAAATGGAAAGAAAGGACCAATTTATCATTGGTAAACACAAGCCTACATCTGCATCTGAGTATCTGGAAGCGTTTGTGCAGGGAAGTGACAAATTGCAAAAAGAAGGATTCACCTGTATATCCACTACAGGTTTAGAATATCTGCTGTTATTTGTGACACCCCCGCCCGTAGTTTTGTGAAAAATGTTAAATCGCACTCTGGCTACTCTGGGTGTGACAAGTGCACACAACCAGGTGAGTGGAATGGCAAAATGACTTTTGCCAAAACAGCAGCTCCACAGCGCACTGATGAACAGTTCAATCTCCTGTCTGATAAAGAACACCATTTGGGTCCTTCTCTATTCTCCGGCATGTTAATTGGTATGGTTTCACAGTTTCCTGTGGATTACATGCATTCATGTTGTCTTGGGGTCATGAGACTTTTGTTGCGAATTTGTCTGAAAGGTCCACTTATGTTTAGACTAAGTGCCACCTTAGTTAGGGCCATCTCTGAAGGACTGATTGCTTTGAAAGACTTTGTTCCAAAGAATTTTTTTTTTCTGCTGTATGCTGGGCCTGTTGTTCTTAAAAAGAGACTTTGTGAGACTGTTAACAATTTTATGCTGTTCTCTGTAGGAATGTACATTCTTCTGTGTCCTGTGCTGTCCAAAGCACACTGTGACTATGCACAGACACTGCTAGCTTTGTTTGTTGAACATTTCTCAAAACTGTATGGGAAGGTGTGGCGGAGTGACCCGCCCCTTTGTTTATTATTTATTTTATATTATGATTTATGTTTATATTTCGGCGAAGCGCCACGTATTTGTTATTGTTTTATATTTTAAAAACCTTGTGAGGATGCGTGACTGACCTCTTCTGTAAACCTACTGACATGCACCAGTATTTACACATGTCCTCTGCACATCCGATACACACTAAAAGGGCAATCCCAAAGGGTCTAGGAATAAGAATACGAAGAATATGCTCAAAAGAAAGTGACTATGTAAAACAAAGAAATGTATTAAAAACAAATCTTAAAAAAAGAGGATACAAAGAAAGAATTATAGAGACAGAGTTAAGAAAAGTGGATAAACTAAAAAGAGATGATCTACTAGATTATAAAAATAGAGATAAAAAGGTCAAAAGAGTCCCATTAATAATGACTTACTCTAAACTTTTGCCCAATATTTCTAAGATAGTTTGGAAACACTTGCGGATTCTACATAATTCAGAAAAATTAAAAAAAGTATTTCTTAAGGCCCCAGTTGTAGCATTCAAAAGAGAAGCTAATTTAGGTGATATTTTAGTTCACAGTAAACATAAAAGAATAATTGACAAAATAGGTTCTACGAACATATGCACTAGTAGATGTAAAGTGTGTAAATACATAGACAAACGTAAAAATATAATTAAACATAAGAACACCACATATCCACTAAAAACTAATACCTACTGTAAAAATAGCAATGTTGTTTATGGAATAGCCTGTGAAAAATGTGATGAAATCAAATATGTTGGAGAGACTGGAACTACTTTATATAAAAGAATTCAGAACCACCTTTCATTAATTAGAAATAAAAAAATGAATGAACCAATAGTACAGCACTTCACCAGTCAGGGACATGACATAAATGATGTAAAGTTTGTAGTATTAGAACAGCTCAAATTAGACAATGCGACATATCGAAGAATAAAAGAAAGTAAATGGATAAATAGACTGAACACGATTATACCAGCGGGACTCAACAGAAAAGAATGAACTAATTAACTTCAATAAATATATAACATTTAAATAAATAAACAAAATTCATTCAAAAGTTGTGCATGCTGATGTGCTGGGGAGGCCAAATCTAGACTGATCCTCAAAGCCAGCATTGCATGATATAATAAAAATATAAGTTTATATAAAGTAGTGTTAATTAGAATTAATACAGATTCAAAGATAGAAGTAAAAATGATGTCACAATATATAGAACACCATTACATCATGTAAGAATAAATCATGAATTTGAATGTAAACAATAACAAGTAGTTGTCATGCCGTCAAAAACCTATAAATACCTCCAATGTTTGGATTCAAACACAGGCTCCCTTGAGAAAGATATGTACAACATATCGAAACGTTGGGCAGCTGGCTCTTTGAGCTAAATATATATATATATATATATATATATATATATATATATATATATATATATATATATATATATATATATTATATATAAAGTTAAAATTAATGAAAAGCAGAACTGAGTAAATATAAATTACGTTATGATATGTACGGTCTACATGTACATTAATTCAGGAGCTGTCAGAAGAAATCATTTTACCAAGCAAGTGACTGAAGATGCCTTTGCTACGGCAGCTATGGTGTGGCTGTGCTATGCTATGGATAGAAATGGAGGGAAGCAGCGCAGATCTGAAGCTACGGCAGCCAGAAGCCAAGGAGATGTATTCAATTCAGGCTTTGAGTTAGTGAACACTATAGTAATTGTTTGTTGTATGTTTTACAAGGCAATTATCATTCTGCGTTTAAAGCTAGAATCCAAATTTAGCTGTCTTGATAATAGATAATTCTCGATTAGGTTGTCTGGACGCAAAGAACGTCTTTATCTCGCAAGGGTAAGAATTGCCTTCTGAACCAAAACTATATATATATATATATATATATATATATTTTAGCTCAAAGAGCCAGCTGCCCAACGTTTCGATATGTTGTACATATCTTTCTCAAGGGAGCCATATGAGACTGATTTAACAATGCTTTGATTATCAAATATTAATGAAAGTAAGTATTTGTGTTACTAACGATACCCCTTTTAAGACTAACCTTCGTCTTAAATAGCTGTCACGAATGCGGTTGTAACCTTGAGGGAATCTCCCATAGATTGCTTTGGATCGCTAATCAACTATCGGGAGTGAGGTGTTTATATTTTCCTTTCTGTACTGTTGAATTTAGTTAATTATTTATTTCTGTATTACTTTAGTTGTTGCACCTTTTAATTTTGCCTTTATTTAGTTGTATTTCTAATAAAAATGTTTCTTTATATTCACTAGAAGCATTGTCCAGTCTGATTATTTCAATAGTGGTGGGTCCTACGTGATTTTGAATTCAAATAAGGTATTATATGATTACAACTTAAATTAATACAAATACAAATATACCTTGCACACTACAGTTCCAAACAAAATAAAAAAGCAATTGTCAACAAAAGGCATGCATTTCTTCAAACAAATGCAGACATTAGCTGTAAGACCATTAAAGCTTGTTGATGGGCTATCATATGAACACACTCAATAAAATCAATCCCTATTATTTATATATATACATATATTGTAACACAGCAGGGAGGGGGTTAAAATCTTCCCTGCGTAAAACGTGTACAGGCACATTTTTGTTAGTAGTTTAATTGTTTTGCTTTATTGTAAATTAGAATCAGGTGCAGGGTATTTAAAGAGTGCAGGCAGTCTGCTCAGGGCTGCTGTGTGGTGTGTATAGGAGCCCGCTTGTTTGTGTACACAAGCGTAGAAAAAGAAAAGAAAGGTAGTGTAAACCAGTGTGGTTTTTGTTTTGTTGGAGTGGTCCTGTTCTGTGTTCTGTGTATTTAGTTAAGTGCTCAACAAAAGAGCTGGAGTGGTTCTGTTCCAGTGTTCTGTGTTTTTAGTTAAGTGCTCAAAAAAAGAGCTAGGTGTTTGTTTTGTTTATTTTAAATGTTGTTTTGTATTTTAAATGACGGTGTAGCCGTTTGTTTATTATTTAGTAGCGTGGATGGGAAGCCCCATCCACACGGTAATTAATAAACTTGTGCAGATTGTGGCCGAGGGGTAAGAGAATAATTAATTGCAAGATAGTTAAACCCCTCGGCCACGATATAAAAAGGCTGCAGCTCTCCAGCTCGAGGTGGGTGATGTAGGAGCGGAGAGAGCGAGAGTGGAAAGAAACGTAAACGGTAAAACATTTAAGTATAACAATACAGGAACAGTGACAGCGACTGCCCAGCCTGACCTGTATGGTTTATTTATTATGTAGTGTTCGTGATTTGTTTTTGTTAAAATATTTATTTTGTTTTTTGTTATTAATAAAAACGGCGGCCAGCCTTTACCTGCAGTACTTCCCTGGTGTCAGTGTTTTTACGTTCCTGCTTCTGTCTGACGTCACCGACTCAGTCATCCTGTCACACGTGGTGTCCAGCGTGGGATTACCAGCGCCTCCTGGACTCAGGCAGAAGTAGGGTACTGCAGTTTTTTCGTTTTTTTTTTCATAGTGTGTGGAGAAAAGGAGTGAGGAGGAAGAAGGATGGGAGGAAAGAGGAGGATGAGAAGGCAGCAGCCACAACACCAGCCGGAGGAACAGCAGCCCGGGTGTTACTGCTGCGCTAAGCCTGGGCATTCTAGAACCAACTGCCCCTGGTACCCCCTCGGACAGCTACCCCAGCTATGCCCCATCTGCGGAGGTGAGCGCTACGTGGCCCGCTGCCCTGTCCATCAGGAGAGGGAGGAGCAGGGGTCGCCTCAGTCTCCACCACCAGCAGAGGGAGGTAGACTGCTGCTCCCACCGCCCCAACAACAGCGGCAACAACAGCAACCACAGCAGCTGAACAAGAGGTGGTGGTCCCGGGTGCCAACTAAGTTTGGACCCCCGGACTGGGCAGCTGAACAGGAGCAGTGGAGGAAGGAGGGGGCTCCCATGTGCGGCGCCTGTTGCGAGTTTGGGCATGTCAGGGAGGACTGCCCTTACGGGGACCCCCAGTTTGAAGAGGTGTGGAACCAGGGTCTGGTGGGGGACGCTGCAGAGTGGTTCTGGGCAGTGGACCAGACCCGGCCATCTCCAGCACCCAAGAGGAAGGAGCCCGAACGTCCTGCGCCTGAAAGGGAGGCGCCCGAACGTCCACAGCCCAAGAGGGGTGAGTCGGTGCATCCACAGCCCAAGAGGGGGGAGTCTGTGCGTCCACAACCCAAGAGGGGGAAGGCCGAACATCCACAGCCCAGGTACCTGCCAGCAGAGGGTAAGTTCCTGCTGGTGCCACCTCCACCTCCATGGGAGGACGACTTGTCGCTCCCACCGCCACCAGCAGAGGGAGTATGCCTGCTGGTTTCACCTCCATCGCCGCCACCAGCAGAGGGAGCATGCCTGCTGGTTCCGCCTCCATCGCCGCCACCAGCAGAGGGAGCATGCCTGCTGGTTTCACCGCTGCAGCCAGAAGGGGAGGAGGCCCTGCCGCCTTCGCAGCCAGAAGGGGAGGAGCCCCTGCCACCTTCGCAGCCAGAAGGGGAGGAGCCCCTGCCGCCTTCGCAGCCAGAAGGAGAGGAGCCGCTGCCGATTTCGCCAGGAGCAGAGCAGCAGGAGCTGCCTCTGCCTCCACCACCACCTGAGGGAGAGGAGCAGGAGCTGCCTCTGCCTCCACCACCACCTGAGGGAGAGGAGCAGTAGCTGCCTCTGCCTCTACCATCACCACCTGAGGGAGAGGAGCAGGAGCTGCCTCTGCCTCCACCACCCGAGGGAGCGGAGCAGGAGCTACCTTTCCCTTCACGACAGGACAGACCAGAACAGAAGGCTGGCGGTCCGCAGCTGCCCTTGCACAGGCTGCTAAAAAGGGCAAGGGGGAAAACGGCCGGGTCACCGCGGAAGAGGGCCAAACCTAGCCCCACCGCTGGTCCTGCCTCCCCTCCTGCAATCGCCTCCCAAGGGTCCGCTGCCGCCGTCGCCTCCTGAGGGACCGCTGCCACCCTGTCGTGCATCGCCCGGGGATGCCAGTTCGCCATTGCCCGGGGATGCCAGTTCGCCATCGCTCGGGGATGCCAGCCTCGCACCACCCAAGGATGCCAGCCTCGCACCACAGGGATGCCACGCCTGGATCGCCTGGGGCTGCCTGTTGCTCCGCATCGCCTGGGGCTGCCTGTTGCTCCGCACAGGGTACAGGGTACGAGGGAGAAGTGGAGCTCCCGCTGCCGCCTCCATGGCCAGGGGCTCCCCTCCCGAGTTCACCTCCCGAGGGTCTGCTGCTGCTGCCGTCGCCTCCCGAGGGTCCGCTGCTGCTGCCATCGCCTCCCAAGGGTCCGCTGCTGCTGCCGTCACCTCCCGAGGGTCCGCTGCTGCCGTTGCCTGGGGTCGTCGATGATCCTGCTTCGCCTGGGGTCGCCAGGGATCCTGCTTCGCCTGGGGTCGCTGGGGGCTCTGCCTTGCCTCGGGTCGCTACACTGTGGCCGGAGCTCCATGAAGGGGAGCTGCCGGACATGAAGAAAGGGGGGGAGGTCAGGAGACCAGCTCCCCCAGCCACATTTTCGCGGCCGGAAATTGGATGGCCGGAGCCCCACGGAGGGGAACTGCCGGCCATGAAGAAAGGGGGGGAGGTCAGGAGACCAGCTCCCCCAGCCACATTTTCGCGGCCGGAAATTGGATGGCCGGAGCCCCACGGAGGGGAACTGCCGGCTTTGAAGAAAGGGGTGGAGGTCAGGAGACCAGCTCCCCCAGACGCACTTTCGCGGCAGGATAGAGTGTGGCGGGAGCCCCGGAAGAGGGAGCTGCCAGCCACGAAGAATTGGGGGGTGCCGGACCTCCCACCATGGCCACCCCCATGGACACTGTGCTTCCCCCTCTTCCAGGACTCTGAGACTGAGGGGGGAGGTGGCCGTTGGGGCCATGTGTGCGTTGCACAAGGGGGGGGGGGGGATATGTAACAGGGCGAGGTGCCCAGTACATTGTTTTGTTTATTTTATTTTAGAGCGGGGTCCCCCTCCGCACCTGTGTTTATTTTGTATTGTTTATTTATTTTTATTGTATTATATTTATGACGGCGAAGCGCCGGTTGTTTTGTATTTTAAATGACGGCGTAGCCGTTTATTTATTATTTAGTAGCGTGGATGGGAAGCCCCATCTACACCGTAATTAATAAACTTGTGCAGATTGTGGCCGAGGGGTAAGAGAATAATTAATTGCAAGATAGTTAAACCCCTCGGCCACGATATAAAAAGGCTGCAGCTCTCCAACTCGAGGTGGGTGATGTAGGAGCGGAGAGAGCGAGAGTGGAAAGAAACGTAAACGGTAAAACATTTAAGTATAACAATACAGGAACAGTGACAGCGACTGCCCAGCCTGACCTGTATGGTTTATTTATTATGCAGTGTTAGTGATTTGTTTTTGTTAAAATATTTATTTTGTTTTTTGTTATTATTAAAAACGGCGGCCAGCCTTTACCTGCAGTACTTCCCTGGTGTCAGTGTTTTTACGTTCCTGCTTCTGTCTGACGTCACCGACTCAGTCATCCTGTCACAATATATATAACAAATTAATGCACTTACCCGTCACGCGCGATTTGTGACTCCGCTACCAGTTTTCTGATATAAAGCCCATCTCTTCAATGTTGTAACTGACTTGTTTAACCATCACAGCCCGCGTTTGTTTGTTTGTTTGTTTGTTTGTTTAGTTTCCAGCATGGCAAATCAGTCAGTCTTTATTATGCACTGCAGTTACACAGCACTTCCTCCAAAAACAAAGCGAATGAGACAAGGCACGGTAATGTAAAAGTTAATCACTAAACACTTTTAGATACTAAGATGCATTTTTTTTTTAATCTGTGATCTTCAGTTTCTTTAGTGCATTTTGTTGAAAATATAGTACTGTACCAACAAAACCACATCTAAATGGAAGCCTGCTTATTTTAAAACACAGTCCTTTCAGCTATGTATTTTTAACATTGTATGTTTGTGTTCACTGAAAAAACTGACAGTTTTTGTCTTTTACTGCTGTATTATTCCCCCAACTTGTGCGCTAACAAATTTCAATGAAAAAATCAACGTCTCCCTGTACAATTCCTCAAACCCAAGTCATATTTTTTTCTTTCTTTACGAAATCTGTGTGTGTGCTGGGCTGTTTGGGTGGTAGGGGGAGGTTACAACTTGCTCACCTACACACACGTCAAATCAGATATGCGTCACAATTTTATAGTCAAAATTTTATGGGGTCGGATATGTGAGTGCTGACTGTAATAATGAAAAAAACATTTTTTGAAAGCATTGCAAGTAAAGTTAACAATCGTGTCGCTGCAGCTCCAGTGCAGAACGAGTGCATGATTTCACTGTCTGAGTAGGGCGGCCCAGCTGCCTGCTCAGCTCAATAATATAGTTATTTAAAAATATAAAGGTAGAAAAAACACTGAAGTGATTAAACTACTAGCACTGAACATTTAAACTCCAGAGAGTAATCTTACCTAGTAAATAGTACATTTTTTTTTAAAAGAAGCAACATCATACAATGACAATCTTTGAGTTTCTTTTTTTTTTTTTTAGCCCACAGACTGTAGTCGCCACTGCCTTGCTGTTTAAATATTTAGGTTAGCCATGTGTGCGCTCAACGCTCACTCACTGTCAGCAGCCAGCTGTATTCATAAAGTTAACCTCACCCAACAGAAAGGAAACGTACACCAGTATGGCTATGGTTTTATTTTAAAGGCAATTCAACATTGTTGATTTGATTTCTAAGCCACAAAGTACTACAACACCATTACATGATTTTTCTCACATACCCTTTGACAAGAGCTCACGTACCCCAGTTTGAAAACCACTGCACTAAAGGATATATCAGTCAAGTGTTACAGATTTGGCTAGCTAAAAAGTCAATTTACATCTGTCACTTGCTGTTTCCTATTTTAGAGTGATTTTGATGAGATATTAGGGTACCTAAACATGCACAAAAGGGTTGATTTTTCTTGTAAGACATCCATGATTGAACTTGACCTAGGGAATCACATAATACATACTGTAGCATGATAGAGTATGTCTACATGCGAGTATGAAGCCAGTAACTTGAAGTGTTAGGTCTTTATCATCCAGAAAACCAGACCCAAATAAGGCAGCCGGTCACAGGTCAAAGTAAGGGTGGGCCAGTAGATTTTTAGCGAGGATTATCCATAACACTGAAAATAAAAATGAAGTTACCATCGTATATGGTTTATGAGATATTAGGACTAGTAGGTGTAGCAGTGGTGGGTTTGCAAACTCATAAATGCTGCTCTTACAGAGGTGGGTAATGATAATAACCCTATGTTGGATAAAAAGAAACAAAAAAACATTAAGATTTCATACACCATAGTAAAGAAATTGCATAAACGTAACATTGTAACATTGTGTTTCAGTTAGGTGAGGTAGTGTGTGATTAGTACCAGGTGAGTGTGGTTAAATTGAATACAGGTTGATTTGCTATTTGATTGGTTTCCACACAGTTTAGTTTTTTTTCCACCTAGCTGTTATATTAGTCAGGCAGGCTTTTTGTGCGCCAGCACCAAGCGCCAGCCAACTGAAGCACAACAAAAGAGCCGGGAGTCTAGCTGTGGGAGTCCAGCGCGGGGAGGCCTGCGCCGAGATGCTGTTGGAATAGATCTGAAACTAGCAGCGCTCTGGAAGACGCCATCTACTAGTCAGGTCTGTATCCTCCACCCCAATGCTCCCACTGTGCCTATTTGTCTCGCTTGTCTGCTATGACTGTCTCTCACATCCCTGTTCTGTCCTCTTGCTCTCGTCCTCTGCCCTCTCTCCGCCGATGCTCCTCCAACCCCTCTAACCTCATCCCTCTGCGTCTCCCCCCCTCTCACTCTCTCCCCCCATGCACTCTCTCTGGTGCACTCTGGAACTGTCACTCTTCTGCTAAACACCGCTCGCATCCAGTTCAAGACTCTTGTATTAGCCTACAGATGCCTTGACCAGACTGCACCCAGCTACCTCCAGACACTCATCTCTCCCTACACCCCCACTCGACCTCTCTGCTCCTCCTGCACTAGAAGACTGGCTGTACCTCCTCTACGCTCCCCTGCCTCCAGAGCCCACTCCTTCTCCACCCTCACCCCACAGTGGTGGAATGACCTTCCTACAGATGTCAGGACTGCTCAGTCCCTGACCACCTTCCGGCACCTCCTCAAGACTCACATGTAGAACTCCTCTTTTCTTTCTGGACACTATCACTCTTCCTTAAATGCGCTTTACTTGCTCTTATCTGCTCCCTATTTTACTGCATTTAATCCTGTACTTTAGAGTACTGTAATCTGTCACAAGTGTTATTTAATCTGTAGTATTTTGTATTTAATTATATCCTGATGTAACTATCATTGACACTGTTATCTGCTCCGTTATTGAATCACATTTTGTCATACTTGTACTTGCTAGAACCAAAGTCATTGTATTTTATCTTGCTCTTAATTGTGTTAATACTTGTACTGTCATTCTTGAAATGTATTTTTGTTTATGACTGTAAGTCGCCCTGGATAAGGGTGTCTGCTAAGAAATAAATAAATACTACTACTACGACTACTACTACGACTACTACTACGACTACTAATAATAATAATAATAATAATAATAATAATAAAAGTAATTAAAATGGCATTAAAGCTACTTACTTTTTAAAGCACAGTTACTTAGAATGAAACTTTGGAAACCGATCCATTGAGAAACATGTAGCAGATGCTTCAGATATTCGCCAAGTCTACCAGAAGGAAGCTGTCAATTACATTCACAGAGGCCTTGCTGGTTGGCTCTTTAATCTCTACAGTTTAAATTGTTGATTATCTACAGTGCTCTCTAGATATGTAAGTGGCTTGAGAGAACTTCTGTAACGTAGGTAATGCACTGCAGTAAGGTTGCTTGGTGCTATTTGCAATATTACTGGACAAGTCACTGTCTTGCTGACCTTATGTCACAGACAAGCACAGAAAACTGGACAGGTCTTGCCACACTTTAGCTAACAAACCACCAAACTCAACCCAAGTTTTTAAATTATGTAAAACATATTGATGTAATTTGAAGTGGACACAATATTATACAAGACAGAAAGTGGCAAAGTGGCAAAGCTTCTAGACCATTTTACAATGAACATATAAATTAAATTCAAACCTACAAATATTGTCTGTTAGATAACAATACTACTATACATATAATGTTTAAATGATGCCGACTAGCACATGATAAATAACATAAGCCTCATTTCACTATGCTATGAAAAAGAATCACGTTCATGTCTTGTAAAACTTGGCTTAAATGGTAGACATAGGACTGAAGTTCCACATCTCCAGGTATTAAACCCCTCAGAGCAAGAACCTAAAAACAATAACAGACTGTCAAAATGCCAAACATGTGTATCTGTTTTTGTATTGACAGCTTCAATATTCTAGTTCGCCATTTAATTTTATTCCACTTCCACACTATGTAGTGTATTTGCTATTTATAATGAGACGTCAGGCAACCAAACAGATGATGTACACATGGCCTGACATGCAGACTGTTCTTACCCAATGTACTGTCATTTAAAAACAAATGCATAACAACGTTCTGGAGACAGCCTTGTGACACATTTGTATTCCTTTTGGAGGAAAGATATCCCTGTGTGCGCAGGTTATATGGCCCTGCAACAGGAGTACCTGTTTACCAGGCCTGGTTCAGATAGCTTTAACTGAAATTAGGCTCACGCTGCTTTCACATCTGCCTGTCATCTACAACCTTCCATTCCATCTGGTAACAGTGTACAAGTGATACAAATGAGAATGATGAATGTCTGTTCCGTCTGTTATTATAAATATGTCTCTGGGAAACCACTGAGGTCTTTGGGAGAAGAAATAATTCAAGTTAAACATCTGAGTAACTTTATCTAGATTCTGTTATCAAAGCTTTTATGAAAGAATGTCTCAATTTTCCTGAACAGGCTTTTTTTCTTTACATGAATTTATGGCATTTTACTAAACATTTAAATTAAATATGAATGACAATTTAAATGGTAAATAAAATAAAAAATTCTAGTTAGCAACGAATGCAGCTCATAACCTCTTCAGAAGTACTGGAGTAAACGAAACAACAATGCTTGTTTTCAAAAACAATACCAATTTAAACTTTCTCAGCAATCCTTCTTGTTTATAACAAAATAAAAGACAGGTGAAAGATGATTCCAGGTGCACTCAACATTAGCTTAGTGAAGCAGATGTTTCACACTGCCTAAATCCTCTAATCTGTTACACAAACAAAACATAAAGGGTACCATCGTGAGTGCCTATACCAGTGGGAGCTGATATACTTTCTCATATTTTATACAGTTTGTTACATTCAGAGCTGACACCAAAGCCACTTGATAACTTTTAATCACAGTTTCACTTAAATTAGTGTGTCGTTCACAATCAGGTTAGCGAATAAGGCAGATTAAAAAAAAAAAAACAATAAAAAGGGCCTGGCTGTACTGGGTGTGAATCTGAATATTTATAGGAAATTGGAAAGCCTGAAGTATGTTATGATATACTTTCTTTAAAAATGAGATCAGAAAATAAATGGAGGATAAGTCAATGCATATGCATCTATAATTGTCAATTATGTGTTTTTAATCTAGCATTTTTACAAAGAAAAATGTTTACAGTTTGACATGCTGTGATGTGATCACACTTCATTCTTACAAGCAATTTGTTTATTATTAACTAATATAGCAACACATTACCCATTTACTAAACCTTGCATCTCACAAAATAGCTCTGTATGCAGGTAGAGCTTTCCCTGAAAAGTTATCACTGTATTACTCAAGATAACTGCCTCTTATTTACAGGCAGCGAATTGCAAATTAATTTTACACTATTGAAGTAGCATAAGCTTTGTTAATAAAATATATACATCAACGCATACCTTTAAATTAAGACACTGTCAGACCTGACTTTCGGTGGTACTGTATAAATAGTGTCTATGAAATCAAGAGCTGGTTCTAATAGTAAAATAATATGTAGCCAGCTGGATGATAGTTCCTTTGGGGTGGCTTATTATTGGAATTGGAATTACGTGCTGACAACACCTGTTATCTTAGCCCCCAGGCAAGCCAAATACTTGGCAACCCGTTGTTGGATATTTAGGTTTGAATTGTCTTAGGGTATTCCTTAGCCATTGACCCTAAAGAAGTGGATACAAAACCACATTCATGAGTCAACCCTTTAGAAAGATTACTGTGATAAACTAGCATGCCTTACAGTGGTCATTCGTGCCACACTTTTCTATGATGTTCTCTATTTTCCACACTTTTCTATGTTCTCTATTTTCCACACTTTTCTATGGTGTTCTCTATTTTCCACTCTGCCATTATTCTTCCTTGCTTTCACTAATTTACTACCTCTGTGCCCTAAATAAGGGCATTTAGGTTGCCAGAAATGTTGTTTAGTGGAGATATTTATGGTTTATCATTATTTAGCCAAATACATAATACATGTGTTTTCCAATTTACAATAAAGCTAAATCATACACGCATTTATTAGCAAATATGTCTAGTCAAAGGATGTTTTTTTTTTTTTATCGATTTTATCGTTTCGGGTATTTTTCTTAATTGATTCTAGAGGCATACATCTACAGTACATATTTTTCTATGTCAGAGTACTATGTTAACTACTGCTAATATGGTTTTATTTTCTTGGTAGTTCCTTAATAATCAAATGCTTCAAATTTGGATTTGATGCATTATACACCCACACACGCATGGCTTACAGTATGTACAGTACAGTCCATTTTCTGACAGTGACAAACACTGTAACATTAAAACACCCCCTGGTTCCAGAAGATTATTATGTATGGTAGCTTTAGTTAAAAGTAGGGCCCCTCATGTATGGGTTAATATTGCAGAACACACCAACAGCTATCCTGACTGAATTCCTGTTAAAACTGCAAAATTACAGTGCAAATGCACTGTGGTAACCATTTACATGGGCAGCGTCACAATTTAGCTAAGTGCAGTAAGGTCGATCTTTACTTTCCATTCATTTCCTGCATTCTCATTGAATTACAACAACCACCCCTCAGACAACAGTGAGTTGGAAGTGGGGAGGAGAGTGAAGATTATATTGTGCAGTTGATTGAAACTAGTTGCGATGTAGGTGCTGGTAGGTTGATATTGTAGGTTTAAAGTGCAGGATGTAAAATAAGCTACATTGTTTGATCATGACTATAGTAAATGAAAGGTTCAGTTAACTGACTGGGCCATGCTAAGCAGCAGATTGCCAGAGTCTTGTTTTACACCAGTAAACTTTGTTTCAACTATTATGACACATCAGTTACATACTGTTCTCAGTGCAGTTACTATACATGTGTAATTACAGTATGCTTAATTCCACTTGAGCCAATACATTTAAATGCCTTAAATTGAAAAACAGTGTGCAAGATCAAATTCTAAACATTCTTAACATGGAACAACACAACACAACACAGCAGAAAGACATTGCTGTAGAAAGACATATGCTACCCCTATAGACAAAACCTACTACATAACTGAGTGCATGTTTTCATAACCCAGTGATAATGCTACCAAACGGAGATGAAAAAAGTGACATCCTAATTATAGCTGTGACATTTAATTCTGACACAGTATGTTAATAAAATCTTAAAAACATTTAAGAAGAAATTGAATTGAACAAAAATAGGAACTGAAGCTAATTAAAGGTAGGCCATTTGAATTTAAACCTTTCATGCAGACACTTCTTCCATTTAGACCATGTAAACTGAGACAAAAAAACTTGCATTAACATATTTATAGACGTGTGTAATGCTAAATACCTGTTTGATTTTGAAGAGCACAGTGTGTTATGACCCACTAATTATCATAAGTGATAGAACCTAATGGGAACAAAAAACAACTCTCTGATCACAACAATTAATCTGCATTTTGGTATTTCAGCAAAATAGAGTCATGTCATCGTATTAGCTACTGCTTGAGTTGTTCAGATCTATTCTACCTAAAAGACTACAGCATATTCCTAAGGTGCATATTTTTGTTTGACAGACTTACATCAGTTTCAGATCACTGCCATCAATATGTATTTCACTTTTGTGATTCTGTCAAAACTGTCATCAATTTGAAGTTAATAATAAAGCTCTATGGGCCTCATTTACGAAAGGGCACTAAATTTGTTAGCATGCACGTAAAGTAGTGAGCCTAACTTGCGCGATAAATCTAAATTTAGTGCCCTGTTTACTACAGAGAACGCATTAAAATATGTGGACAGTATTTGGCTAATTCACATACCATACCGTGACCACCGTGTTATCAAAACCAGCAACAGTCCTGGCGTATCTTTTGGTCAGTAGCTTATTGTGAAGGTGGAGGTGGCTTACATTGACCGAAAATGATGGGACAGGCAGAGGCTACGTAAAGTGAAACTGCACTGTTTACCTTTTACTTTTACCATGTATTCCTTGTCTGATGTAAAAAAAAAAATTAATTAAATAAAAGCCTTTTCCTCTCTCCTTTAATGCACACAGCCCACCCATTAGTTTCTAAAATTGCATTGAACTGTAGAGACCCGGGCACCGTTGTGTGTCTACTGGACTTGTATGTTGTCCCGTTTGTTCGTCTGGTCTGTCTTGTCCTGTGTACATGTTACATGTATTGTAAGGGTGCAACCACGCCACATAGAATGGGGAAAGGGGCAGGGATAGACCAGGTTGGTCAGTCTGAGTGGAGTGGGCGGGGATATAAATACCACCTGCGCAGGAATGAGAGAGGGAGCGGAAGAATACACTGAGACGTGACAATTAGAGTAAAAGAGGGCCTGCGAGAGAGGATGGGAGAATGAAGCCTGGTAGGGGAGTAGAACGAGAGCCTGAGAGAGAGAGGGAGTGCCTGAGTAGGGAAAGGTGGGAGCCAGTGAGTGAAGGAAAGATAGGTTCTTTTATTATTTTTGTGGCGTGGTCTTGGCCCAAACAGGGGCCGTGTTAATTCAGTCTGCTGCTTTATCCTCCAAGGGCACGGGTCATTACATTGGTGTTTCAGAAGTGGGATCATGGAATCCATGCCATGGAAGGTGAAGCAGAGAGCGTGAACAGAACAGGAGGAGCTGCGGCTGGATCCACAGACGGCAAGGAGAAGCGGGAGGTGGAAGAAGGTTGTGAGGGCAAAATGAAGAGGGGTATAGACACATTGTGGTGAAGACGGAGGTGACGTCACCATGCACCATGCTAGCAAGAGCGCCAGAGCGTGAACAGGAGGCAACGACGTCATTCCAAGATGGCCGGTGGGACAATAACAAAGCAGCCTACACACCTCTCCCCCTGCAATACAATGGTAAGGCCAAATGGCAATTGTTTAAAATGCAGTTTGAAACGATAGCAAACATAGGGAGCTGGACAGATAAAGAGGAAGCAATGAATCTGACAGCTTGCTTGCAAGAAGATGCTCTGTGTAAACTACAAACCACAGTATTACAAGTCACTGATTACAGGACAATGTTAAAGGGTACATCAGCACTACATGAAAAATAAAACATACTATCCCACCTTTCTGTTCCAAATATATTTGATTATTGTACAATAATCCGTATGTGTCCAAACATTTGCATAATGCCGCACTGCCAATGTCCAAAATCATTCTTCTGGAGCATCTCTTCTGAGACAAAAAACTTGACTTCCGTGTGTACTGTCAGATGTACTGGCGCATGCCCAATGAAGAGCTGTGTAGCTATATTACTTCCGCTTGGAAACACACTAGTCTGTGTGACAAACATGGTCTGTCTAATTTACCAAAAGGAAGGAACTTGTACCTGCTTTCATTTTGTGTAGTAGACATCTTTCACACCAGGCATGCACCGGTATGTTTCAGAGCACATGTGAGAGAACATGCGGAAGTCATGTTTTTTGGCTCAGAAGAGATGCTCGAGAACAGTGATTTTGGTCATAGCAGTGTGGCATTATAAAGATGTTTGGGCACATACGGATTATTATGCAATGACCAAATACATTCGAAATAGCAATGTGGGATAGTTTATGTTTTCCGTCTGCTGCTTTGTCCTCCAAGGGCACGGGTCATTACAGTACTGTATCGTTTTGGAATTCTTCAAAACAACCCGCCTTTAACATAACATGCGTATTCAACATGTGCAGTCTGCAATGCATGAGTGACATTCCCATTAAGCCAATCACAGCTCACAGAGGTAGTAAAATAGCCAATCAAATAGCACACAGCACACATAATTTTGATTAGGGTAGCGCGAAGTGAAGGCTTGTTTAAACTATTTATTTTATTTTGTGTCAAATTTAAAATCAGTAGCAAAAAAGTAGTTGGAGATGTCACGGAAGCAAAAGGTGGAGGCGGAACACAGAAGATTCCAAAATCATTAGCCAGATGATTATTTTTTCAGTGAATAATTTTGACGACAAGGCAAGATGTCTGATTTGCAGTGCAATGGTTGCAGTTATGAAAGATTATACCATACAACGTCAATATGATACACTGCACAAAGCAACGTATTTTGAGTTTACTGGAAATTAAGGAAGCTGTGCATGCTCGACGAAAGTAAAGGACTTTGTTAACTTCAAGAAGCCATGGAAAGTGCAAAATTACCTTGGATTCAGAAACTAACTGGTGGGATAACAACAGAGGATGCACCATATATGACTGAGAAAAAGAGTGGATTGGCTCGTAGCAGAGTGCTGGAAAAAATGAAAGAAAGAAGACACTGGAGTCTGCATCGACAGTATTATGTGGAAAAGTTGTAGAATTAGAACAAGTAATGAGCATTGGTATCAAGTCTGTGAGAAAAGAAGTCAAGTGTCCTGACAGAAGTCATAAAAAGGTACATTTCAGAGCAATTTCACAGCTTGCCAGTGCTTTTTCAGTGCTGTTAAAATGTGATATTTTGGAATATAAGTTAAACATTGGGACTTAGCATTATATACATTTTTTTTCTCTTCTATTTCCTCCATTATTACATTTGTGATCTTAAATTTTTTTGTCAGTGTTCTAGGAAAGCTGCTTCTAGTTAATGTGTTTTGTGTAAAGTAGTATATTTGAGTATATTATACATACAATTTATATTGTATGTATAATATTAACAATTAACATGTTCATGTACATTATGATGTGTGTATATATATATATATATATATATATATATATATATATATATATATATATATATATTTACGGTGCGGCCCACCAAGTGAACAGTCTTAACTTAAATGGCCCTTGCTACCAGATGTTTCCGTTCAAACAAATTTTCATAACCAAGTAATTAAGCAGATGTATTTATTTCGCTTTAGTGAATCACTAAACTGAATGAATCAAACAAATCGAGTCAGTAAAAAGAATCAAACTGCACATCACTAGTTTCTGTTGCATTAGAGACCGAGTCAGACCCACCATATTCATCGCTAGTCAAACAGGAACACCCTTTATTTACTTTTATACTTACATAACTCAACAGTACCATCTAGTGGCCTTATATCAGATTAATCTGATATATTAACTAACGGTGCATCTCCATTTCTTAAGTCACAAAATACAATGGCAATTCACCACTTTTAATAAACACCAAACCTGTAAAATATAAACACATAATAATCTACTGAAGGACAGGGTAGACTGCCTGAATCTTCTGCCATACGTACAGGGATTATTATTATTATTATTTATTTCTTAGCAGACGCCCTTATCCAGGGCGACTTACAATTGTTACAAGATATCACATTATTTTTACATACAATTACCCATTTATACAGTTGGGTTTTTACTGGAGCAATCTAGGTAAAGTACCTTGCTCAAGGGTACAGCAGCAGTGTCCCCCACCAGGGATTGAACCCACAACCCTCCGGTCAAGAGTCCAGAGCCCTAACCGCTACTCCACACTGCTGTCCAACATGTTCAGAAATCTCTCTGGGTATCGCCTTGGAGATTCTGTGACGATACTTGTTTCCGATGAATCTGAGGGCTCACACTGAGTGATGGTGAGGTGTCGTCTGTTTCTTCGAATGCTATGTCCCTGTACACTGATAAAGTATGAGCGGAGAGTACTTGACTTTCCTCGTACTGTCCCTTTTTGTTGAGAGTCCTGCACCCATACGTGATCTCCGGGGTGTAAAGTACTCAAGGTTTTCGCTCTACGGTGCCTGTCAAAGTCTTGCTTTTGTCGTAATTTCGACTGGTTCTCTATCTTCTGGAGGGCGGAGAAATCAGGCCAACAGTGATGGAACAGTTGGAATTGTAAAATGTAGTTTTCTTCCCAGCAGTAATTCTGTTGGGCTGAATCCATTAGCAAGAGGAGTAGAGCAGTATGGTAAAAGTGCTAAGTATGGATCTGAGGTTTTCTTCAGGAGTTGTTTTACTGTTTGGACTGCACGTTCTGCAGCTCTGTTGCTCTGGGGAAAAAGTGGGCTGGATGTAGTATGTGTGAAGCTATAGGTATCTGCAAGTTGAGGTCCATTGTCAGAAATAACTTGACTCGCAACTCCATACCGTGCAAACATGGATTTAATTTGCTCCACTGCTGCGTTTGAAGTGGTCGTCAACAATTTGGCTACTTCTATAAATCTTGAAAAGTAGTCAATCACCAGAAGGTAAGTAGAGTTGTCCAGGTGAAAAAGTTCAGCTCCAACCTTTTGCTGTGGTCCATCCAGGGTAGTGGATGGGAGGAGTGGTTCTGGTGGATGTCTTCTCAGGTGAACATAAGTGTTGCACTTCTCAACTCGCTGTTGCGGTTGCAGTTCTGTAGGAGGACTGCCCCTAAGCCATAGGATGATGTGTCTGCTGAAACTATGGTTTCTTTATTTGGGTTATATAGTGCCAAACCTGGAGCTGTTGTCAGCTCTAGTTTTATGTCGTTGAATGCTTGGTTCTTTTCGGGTCCCCAATACCGGGAATTCTGCTTGCTCAGATCCTGAAGTGGCTTTTTCTTCCCTGCTAGGTGAGTGTGGCAAAGTGGCTTGCCATGTGCAGGTGTAGTTGGTACAATGCTCAGGAATAACACACACAAGACAGTGAAAGTTCAGTAAAACAGCTTTTTTATTTGGCTGGGTTGCGTGTCAACAACACTTAATTAATAAGCACAGGCTCTACACAGCCATGTGTATCGCTCCGTGCAAAACAAGGGTTTCAGTCCCGAAATAATATGACACTTTATAACAACACCAAACAGAAACACGATCACTTCTCCAGACAGTGAGTGCTCGAGTGCAGGTGGGGTGAAAGGCAACAGTTCGTGAAACAGTGCTGCAGTGTAGTCAGTTCATGAAACAGTGGTGCAGTGTAGTCAGTTCATGAAACAGTGGTGCAGTGTAGTCCTGGTTTTGGTGCTGGCTAGTAGCGACAGCTCCCGGTTTGTGTTAGCTGTCTAACAGTGACAGAAGACAAACAGTTAGCACAATCAAACAAACAAAACACGAAACACTCACAATAATGAATTACTTCCATTTCCTAAACGAGTCCTTTCAGTAACCACAACGAAGGATCAGATTACATCGTCACACCCCCTATTATACCCTTAGTCACGCCCCCTGCGATAGCTGTTCAATCACGTCTCCTCCAATCCATGACTGACACATTGTGTACCGCATTAGGCCGATGACTTTGGGCATTGTGACTCCGCCCCCTTCCTGGATGGCTAGCTTCCGAACTGCAAGACCATCCAGTACAAGGCACTCTGTTCCTGTTATACAGCGCCCTCATAGGTCAGGAGGGAGATTGTTGACTAGGATTTATTCGCTGTCTGTCACAGTGAGGTATGAAATTGCCTAAATGATTTACCAGCCCCATAAATCGGCGGATTTCACTGACATTCTTCGGCTCGCTCACCTGAGTGAGTGCTTTAATTTTATCTGGGCCTGCTTTGACCCCTGCTATATCAACAATTTGGCCTAAGAATTTGACTTGACTCCTCGAAAACTGACACTTACTGTTAAGAGTTAATCCGGCCAGTTCCAGTCTTCTAAGGACTGCAAAGAGGCGTCCGTCATGCTGTTCTTGTGTAGCTCCATACACCAGAATGTCATCCATTTGGCAGAGGACCCCCTTCAGTCCTCTGCCAGTATGGTAAGCCGTGGTAATTCCTGTTGATTGGTCCCGATGGATCCAAGGAATGCAATCTCTGTGTCTCTTTCATCAAAAATTTCTGATACTGCTGATCTAGATCTACAAAAAGCAGCAAAATGGCCGTTCTTTTGGCACTTTCTGCAGGTAGCCTCCTTTGCTGGACAGAGCTGCTTGCTATGAGGACTTTTTCCACACCAAGAGCAAGTTTTAGTGTGTCTCTGGGGTTTTCTCCACTGTCCTGGCCATGTGTGCCTTTCTTTATCTGATGCCCCTTATGTTTGCTTTGGGTGAACTATTTTGAGCTTACTGCCTGCATTGGCAAACTTTCCTCTAGCAGATACGGCTTCAACCATTTGCTCTGCATCAAAGTTGTTTTGTAATAGAGACTGTTGCTTTCTTATACTTTCACTTTGGTGGGCCAAGTTCTTTGCCTTTTCTAAAGTAAGTTATGGGTCCATCTGTAGTTTCTCAGACAGCCTGTCTCTGATCAATTCTTCACGCAATGCTCCATATTCGCAGTGTTTGATAAGGTTAGACAGTGCTGTGATTAAATTATCTACGGATTCACCCCTCTTGCGTGCGTCTGTGAAATCTGGCACGTTCACAAATCAGATTGCGGCGGGGCACAAAAGTGTTTATCCAGTTCTGTATTATATTGTTTTAATTGGTTGCTAGACCAGATAATAGCCTTTGCTTCAGCTCCCATAGTATAAATCAGGGTATTCACTTGTTTCTCCTGAAATTGTTTGTCTAACCCAGAGGCCTGTCGGAATCTCTGAAATCTGCTAATCCACAGCGGCCATTCTTCTGGGCACATGAAATTGTCCGTCTACTTTTTTTGAGAGTGTGTGTGTGTGTGTGTGTGTGTGTTGCGAGTGATCCAGAAAATATTTTTACACAAGTATTTCAGGTTTTAGTTCATATCAAAAGCAATTCGAATCACTTCTGATGTTGCATTAGAGACCGAGTCAGACCCACCATATTCATCGCTAGTCAAACAGGAACACCCTTTATTTACTTTTATACTTACATAACTCAACAGTGCCATCTAGTGGCCTTATATCAGATTAATCTGATATATTAACTAACAGTACAGTTTCTAGGCCAAAAAAATAGGCTTAAATAGCACGCCTATCAGTAGTTAAAGCCTGGTGTTCAAACAAACTAATTATCGCTCACTTTAATGTGCACAATACAATTATCACCCTTTTGTAAATATGGTGTGAATCAAGCTCATCTCATTATTCAGAGAGGGGTGCTTCATTTAAATACATTATCATGCATTACCATCCAAATCATATTATTCATTCTGATTCCTATAGCATGGCACAATAAAATTAGTGTGCACCATACTATATCCACTATTTTGCGTGATAATTAATAAAATTGCAATAATAAATATGGAAATCATTAACATGCACAGTAATTGCAATTATCATGCACCATAAAGTTTAGTGCCCTTTCGTAAATTAGTCCCTAAGGGCCATTGTCACAAAAGGTTATTTTTTAGAGTTTTTTTGTTTTTGTTTTTGTTTTTTTACTATTCCAGCAAAAACATCACTTTTTTAACCACTTGCCACTGAAAAGACTCCTATAAGCTTAAGTGACCACTAGTGGTGTGCAGTTAAAATTTCAGTGGGCAGACATTACCGTTGCATACATTGGTCACTTTTAAAATCACCTAACTTCACAAATCCAGCTAATGTTCTAAGCATCAATATAGAATACAAAACACACATGTTAGGATAATCAAGCAATAAGTACAATATTTTGAAAATGTAGATCAAATATAAAGTGCCCCGATATATCTTTGCAAAAGATCTCAAACTAATAAGACCTAAAGAATCATTGCATATGCTGTGCCAAACCTCTTGTCCTTAATTAAACATTATGAATGACTCAGTACTCCGGTGACATGTATTATTGATAGAGGGAGGCGTTAATCCCTTTGCACACTGGGACCAAGGCTTTTAGGAAAGTACTGGATCATTACTCAGATGAGAATTTGTTTCTTTAGTATGTGAAAAAAAAAAAAAAAGAAAATTAGCTTTTGCTGTTATTCATAATTGAAAAAGTGATTATCTTAAGGGAAATGTGTAATTACAGTTTAGCTTTATAATTCATTAGATACAGGTAAAATGATGATGAAAACTGGAATACAGCATAAATGAGGGGCAGCTGATGCAGAGAGGATAGCAATATGCTATTGCTTTTAACAAGCTGGAAGACCTGATGAGGGGAGCTTAAACTGCTGCAGAAAATGTCATCCGTGAAGCCTCTAGGGATGTTTCACAAAGCAGTCCATTGATACCGAGACATATTAAGCCCTGAATTCTTAAGCAAAGGAAATGCTAGCTTAATCCATGCACTCATACCATATTTGTATGGAGAAAGAAAAAACATGCATCACCCCATCAAACACCCGCAGCATGGACTTTGTTATGTGCCTATGCCACGTTCCAGGCAGTTGCTCAAATGCCTAAAAGCACTTTCGCAGTTGGGTAACTGGCTGAAACCTTTAGGCAAACAGTCACTGATGCAAACGACATGATATAGTTTTGGAAGGTATACTCTACGGTACGGTTCAAAATGAGTTCCTGATATCATTGAAGAAATATTAAAGGTCTGACCTTCAGGAACTGGGTCAGCCATACAAAGGAAATATTGCCCAGTCCATAGGCTGGTATTGACAGCAGGGTAGGAGACAATGCTCACAAAATATATACCACAAAGCTTCATAATAAAGAAATCTTGGTCTGCACATGACTTTCTGTAATTGGGTTAGGATTTTCCAGAGTGATAAAAACCATAAACTGCTCTGCTATAGAGAAGATGTGTGGCAAATATTCAGAAAACGATTTGTTAGCTTCATTTCTTAACTAAAGAAGTACAAAGCAAACATAAATAAATACACTATCAAAAAAATAATAACAGACAACACTCTGAAAAGAGATCCAGACACATAACAGGAATCTAATCATCTTAACAGATATAGAAATATTGATACTGTCTTAAAAGTATTTATTGTAACCAAAGTATTTCACAGGAGTGTCAAATGATTGCTGTACCATCTTTCATCTCCATAGTAACTGACTACTAACTAAAACACAGGTCTTCTGGCACATTACAAAAAAAAAAAACAGCTCAGCTCCCTCAGCCTGATATGTTGCCATAGTAACCCTGTCAACTGCCTTACATAAAAAATAACACTGTACAGATACATTTCAGCAACATTTACTAAAACTAAATTGTTATATTTACTCATTGATAGTGTATTTTTTATGTATTACTACAGATGTACAAAGAAAATAAATAATACTTTATTCAATCCTTGAAAATCAAATGTTGGAAATAAACAAGAACCAAAGGGAACAAGGTTCTATTGATTTATCTCTCTGTGACAGGGAGACCCTGTCGCTGGTTGTTGAGTGCATTTGTGCCTTTATGGAAGCAGCTGAGACACGCAACAGGAGACGTGTTGCTTGGCAACTAATTCAGCAGGTAGGCTCGCCCCATGGATATCTATGGCTCTCCTGGTGCTGAGTTGATTGGGAGGTCCTGATTGGCTGGGGGGCGTTATTGTTTAATAACGTTTTTTTTTGTTTTTTTTAAAATCTATGTGTGTGATCCTTTATGAACATTTTTGGGTCTATTTTCCTAAAACTTTTCTCAGCGGAAGGGTACCTGACGAATCATTACAAGTTCAAGGTAGATATAGGTTTCAAAGTGTTATTTTAAAGAAAATAATGAGATCAATCTTTTTCTAATAGAGATAGTGCCCTCTCGATGAAGGCTCTACCATGTGTTAGTTGACCTTGACTTTCGTTAGCGACCTTGCCTTCGGCTCAGGACACATAACTCCAGTTGTGAGCCTTCATCGACGGGCACTATCGCTGGTACAATACCTAATCTCTAACTTTGGTACCGAATCCCCACATTTATTGTGTGTACTGAATTTTGAGCTTCATTTGACATCTTTTTTTTTTTTTTTTCCTGCTAGGCCATTAGAGGCATGCAGGTTCAAGCATCACATCCCCATGGTACTGCCTGCTAGACAGATAGTTAGTAGACAGCAAAGATATTGGTAGAGTCCATTCAAAGATATGCTGTAATTATAGAATGGCTTGTTCCATTACTGCTAGGAAGAATTCTTAACATTATTACACGCAGGGTTGGGTGCTGGAAATTAAAATCTGAAGAGATTTTAGAAGAACATTTTTAGGGTGTTTTTGTGAGGCTGAAACTCGTGCTGGTGCCAGGTATTGAAACGTCTAGATTTCGTAATCTTAACCCATCTCATGTATCATTAAATGTATTTATTTTAAGGCAGTTTAGCCAGTCATTGTCTACCTCACTCATTTAGATTCATAATTATCCAGTGGAAAAATCTCCATTAATAATTTTTTTTTTTTAAGCCCATAGATTTTTAATTCATGGTGTGCTTATTGATTTATGTTTCAAAAGTTTAGGCTTTTCTTTGATGCATTGTACATCATAGAACTGATAAAGAAATGTCTGCATACCCATACATACATTTACATACTAAAATAAAGTTCAGTTATTTTGAATCTAGTCAAATGGCAGTCTGTTATTGAAAAAAAATGCTTATTGGAAAATGTAATAGCAGCTGGCTAATCACTATTGGCAATAAAGAGGAATACATTTAACCAACATTAAAATTGTCTACCTATTCTCTGGTTATACTAAGTGAAATTCAGGTCACATGCCGACTCCACAGATTAAGGAGCTATAGTACAAATAAGGGCTGCTACGATTAAATTGAAAATCGATTTTTCAAGCGATTCCAATCCTCATTATATACATCAAGAGAAATACTGGATAATGGATTCAATAATTTATCAACAAAACCGCACCGAATGCCCTGCCTTGCTATTTACAGTATTTCTACCAAAGACACGCAGTGGGCATGTTATTTCTGTGGGTGGTAGAATCATCAATATTTTTTCAATATTTTGTTTACCCATTTAATTGATTGCTATTTGGAGGCTTATCTGACAGCAGTAACTTACTCAGTAGTGTTGTAGTCCTACCACAATTCACTTCTCATGTATCCCAACAAAAAAGAAAATACTAATGGTATCTGTAAGGTGACCAGATTTAAGTCCTTAAACTGGTATGGAAATATTGTGAATAACTTCTAACTTCCGAGCTACGGGGGAAGCTCTAGGGTTTTTATTTTCACTTTGGCAATGTTTGATCTAATATCATATTGAAAGTGAATGCAAAGTCTCATGGTGATATTGAGTGGAATCTTACTTTCAAAAACTTTCATTTCATTTCTACACAAGTATATTTATTACGTTACACAGTAGCTATTCAATAATATAAAATTCCGAGATTCTATTTTATTGCTGATTACTGCTGCAAATGCAGTCCCTTTTCTGCCTAAGAAACTGCATCTTCTCTCTTTGATTTCCATTTTCCATCTCGCTCTATCTCTATCTCTATGCTATCCTCCAGTGTCCAATCTGCAAACCAGGCCCTTCCTGTATGAAAACATTACATATCTCAATATTTCTATTTTATTAAATGGTTACTTCATAGAATCTATTGTTTTCAAAATATTTAATTTCAGAAAAATGACCGCGTGACCTTACCGCTGGGGTGGCTGCTTGCTGATGGAGCTCCTGTCGCCACTTAGCTATTTCATTTATAATTGAACAACTTACGCTTTTTATATTATTTTTGGATTATTTTTTATATAAAAATTGTTTACTTACCATTACCATGGATACTTCACGCAAGGGACCTGTTGCTTCCCCTCAGTCCACACCGGAGGGAAAGCGTATGAAGAGGCCACTGGGCCCCGATGATTGGGACATCTGCTTGGCAGATGTTGCACGCACTTTCCGTGGATCAGTTCAGAAAGCAATTGAAGTGGCTTTGCGACCTGTGATTCAAAACGTAACCGAAACAGCTACTATCCTCAATGCTCTTAATAGGAGGTTTTTTATATTGCTTCCTCTATGAAGCAACTAACTGCCAGGCAGGATATCACCAGAGCTGATCTCTACACTGCAGAGGATTGATAACCCTATTAAGAATACTACTGCGGTTCATTATTTGTAATTTGGATACGTGACTGTGTTAATTTCCACAATCTTTATTCATGGCTTGCAGCAAGTCCTCTCAGGGTAACCTGGTTCATGTTGACAATTGTTAGACTGGTTTGGGGGGGGGGGGGAGTTGTAATTTGGGGTCTGGAATTTGGGGATTTAGGGGTAGATAGGGAGTGGAACCAGTAAGTGAGACGGAGTACATATCTCAACTGTGGCTTGAGCTTTCTGATATGTAGTGTGCTCTCTGGCTCTCTTCTTTATCATTCCAAAGTTTTGTAACCACACTTCCTTCTCAGTTTATTTTGCTGCGTTTTTTGTCATTACTATGCTTCTGTCCTATAGGATATTGCTATATTATGAGTGTCGATTCAGGGATCTTTCTCCATGTCATATTTTCTTGCTCTCTGAGTACTACGTCTTTTACTTTCAGTCTCCCTGATCTTTATCTCTATTTTTGACCATGGGTAGTTTTGTCATTAATTCCTGAAATTTGTTAGGGAGCAATCATCCTATAACAAGAGCACAGTGCTTAGATTATCTTTTAAGAAAAAATATTGATATTTCCTGTTTGCAAGAAGCTCATTTGTAATATTTTGCAGTTTGTGAAGTCCACAGATATCCAAAATATATTAATCTCGGACCATGCCCGTGTCATACACTTAAATTGTTCATTCTTTTGGAAAGATCTACGACTCAGCTACACTTAGCAACCACTAACACGGCAGCATGGGATGCTGCTGCCCATAAAAAGGCACAGTTGTTTGAATAAGATCAAGTGCATATTATGGCATTTCCCTCTAGGATAACTTTCATTCTATTAATTAAGGTACATTCTTTCTTTAATATTTTAGTTTTAATAGTTTATTGTATCTTGTTATAATCTTGTTTTTGTCTTGATATTATGTTGTATTTCTGTATTGTGAAGGGTGGTGAAAAGAAAGGAAAAAATTAATAAAAATAATTGTTTAAAAAAAAAAAATACAAAAGATTCTTACCATTTAATATGACATGGTATTCGTTCCGTATATTTTTTTTTTCTATTGCAGTTTCTGCTTGGATCATTAGTGTACCGTGATTAATAGATACTAGGATTTTTTTCAGCTGCTCTCTACTATTAAACTATTACTAGGTGATGAAATGTGTTAAACATCTTTTGACTGTGCAATAAATGAAATCCACTAATCAGCTTTTCTGAGTTTTGTTTAGAAGCTGCCCTGATTGCAGAAACAGGAATTTCTCTTTGAAGTAGTTATTAAGATTGTAAATAGTAATCCACGTAGGCAAACCCTTTAAGTTTCTCCGAATAGTTGTATTTCCAAATTCCATCTTTAACATGTTTTTAGCTGACGGGCATGACTTCAAATGGAAAGGACCCTTTTAAAAACTTGTTAATTGCTTGATGAAATTTCCTGTCTATTCCATTTTTTGATGCCAATCAGTGAACATGAGAAAGCATCTTCTGACAGTCTAAATTAGATAACTATGCATTTTATGAAGGCTCATTTCTTTGCTGATCTTGGCTGAGACATGGATCAAGGTGTAATAAGATTAAATCATATTCCTTTTTTTGATCAAATGCAACGTTGTCACTCTTTACTTACAAAAGGAATACTATTTAATCTTCCTTAATATAAGCATAAGTCTATGTAAAATGGGGAGAGAAGTTTCCAGATTGTCATGAGAGCTTTCTCATTATTATTGATTGGTACTGAAAAAAGTATCCTTGATTGGTACTGAAAAACTGCACAGACAAGGCAGGAAATGTCATCATTCGATTGACACGTTTTTAATGGTTCCTTTCTGTCTTAAGTGATACCTGTCGGCTTAAAACATGTTAAAAAGGACATTTGGAAATAAAAGAAGCTTAAAAGGATCGACCCCAGCCCACCAGTAATTCAAGCCTGACATTTGCCTCTTCTGCTGAAGGAAAAACTTATGTTTTTATCAATGTGTTGTTTTTCTTCTATTAAACTAATAGCTGTGATAAAGTAAAATACATATAAAATACCTTATATAGCTATCACATGTATACAACAAATATCTTTGTCTCTTTTTTTTCTTAAACTTTGCAGGATAAAATATACTTCTATAATACATTTAACATTTAAAAATAAGGGGTCACCAAAATAAAAATTTATCCTGTCTCTAAGGCAGCTTTAGATATTTTTTAAAGAAGAAAGGTAAAATGAAACGAGAATGTGACTCTTTTTTTTTAAAAATTATTTTAAACTATTTGTATCAGATACAGTACTCAACTATCAATATAGATTTTTTAAAAGAAATTAAATGGGCACTTGGAGACCTGAAACTATTGTATTTCATTATTGCTAAAAACATAAAAATGTCTACTTAAAGAAATACAAAATGTTCTGAAACTTTTAAAATATTTTTACAACATGAATTTCACAAATGTGAAAATAACTAGTTCATAAATTATTTTGTATTATTCACTAACATACGTTTCTTAGAGGGTATCTGTGGTGAACTGAAAGTGAATATAGACTTATTTAAATAGAAAATATGTTTCCAAATACTTTTGTCTTATTTTACAGCCCCTCCTATTGTTGTGATGGGCTATTTAGATGCACAAACTAAGTGTTCAAACCATGACAGGCTTCAGTGCACTGCGTTGTAAACATGGCACGGTCATGTGACATGACAGCATTGGTTTCCGCAATTGTCACCTATAGCTACACACAAAGCAAAGTCGTTTGCACACAGATACACAAATATCATGGGGTGAAGAGAATAATTCCAACACCATTTTTTTTTTTATTTAACCTTTATTTAACCAGGAAGTCACACTGAGATTCAAAATCTCTTTTTCAAGAGAGACCTGGCCAAGAATGCAGCAATACAGAAACAATCACACATATAGAACTACATAGATTAACATGAACATTTAAAAAATAATAATACCATTAAAAAGTAATTAATCAATACATTTCATTGGATTATTTGCAACTTTAAAATTAACTAAAACAAGTACATTTATCAGAAATAAAATTTCCAACCTGATATTTAAAATTTCTTAATGATATATAAATCAGATCATTTTAAGTGTTTTTGAAGGTTGTTCTATGACCAAGGGGCATTCAGAACAGAACATAGGAGGCACTTTTTTACACAGAGAATCATTGGAATCTGGAACCAACTCCCCAGTAATGTTGTTGAAGCCGACACTCTGGGATCCTTCAAGAAGCTGCCTGATGAGATTCTGGGGTCAATAAGCTACTAACAACCAAACGAGAAAGATGGGCCGAATGGCCTCCTCTCGTTTTGTAAACTTCTTATGTTCTTATGTTCTTAACAACTGAAAGCCTTTTTCCCAAACACAGTACATATTTTTGGAATTGAAAAAAATAATATTGACTGGGATCTAAGTTGGTCAATATTAGTGCTGGTGGTTACCAGAGATGGAAGTTTTCCTAGAATAACTAATACACTAATACAAAGATATACCTGTGCTTCAGTCTGCGTGAAGAAAGTGAGGTCCACCCCATTTGCCTGTACAGCTCAGAATGAAGAGTTAAAGATCCAGAATTGGTTACAAATCTAATGATAAAGAGAGTCTAGTATCCTCAGACTAGATGCAGCTGCATGCATGTAAAGAATATCTCTGTAATCAATCACTGAAAGAAAAGTGTGACATACAAGTGCTTTATTTGTCTCAAATGAAAAACAAGATTTATGTCTAAAATAAAAACTTAGCTTGAGTTTTAATTTTCCCGAAAGATATGTATCTATATGTATCTTAAAATTGAGATTCTTGTCTATCCAAAAACCCAGGTATTTGTATACTTTTACAGATTCTATGTTATAATACAATGGTACCTGTATGAACCATTATTGTTAGACTACAGTAGTCTAACCTCTTCAAGCAGCGAGTGATGATTCAGACGAGGACAGCCGCTAGTTTATTTTAGCAACAGTCAGTGGATAAACCCACCCGCAATTCTCTGTGATTGGTTGGAAATATGAACGTTGACTGTTCTGTAATTCTACAGATTTGCACAGCACTGTACAGCCACTTTTTAATGCTACCGGTCGTTCAACCTTTCCTTTAGTCACTTCAAGGCTGCGTTCATAAACTCAATTTGATGCTCTGAAAGAAAAAAGTATGGTTTTCTCAATGATTGAAAACACTTTTGGTAATGTTTTACAAGATCTTCAATCTGACAGTGAGGACGAAAATGTAAGCCGGTCGTAATACTGATAGTACTATCTAACCAAGATCATGCAACAGTCTCTTCACACAAGAGTTGTACCGACAGACTGGAGAATTGCAAGCGTAATACCGATCAACAAAAAGGGAGAGAAAACCGAACCAGGTAACTACAGACCAATAAGCCTGACTTCTATTATATGTAAACATATGGAAACTATAATAAGATCCAAAATGGAAAATTACCTATATGGTAACAGTATCCTGGGAAACAGTCAGCATGTTTGATTTGTTTGAGGATGCAACATCGACAATGGATAATTGCAAAGCATATGACATGGTTTATTTAGATTTCCAGAAAGTTTTTGACAAAGTCCTGCATAAAAGATGAATTCTCAAACTGAACGCAGTAGGGATTAAAGGAAATGCATGCACATGGATTAGGGAGTGGTTAACACGTAGAAAACAGAAAGTACTGATTAGAGGAGAAACCTCAAAATTGAGCAAGGTAACCAGTGGTGTACCACAGGGATCAGTATTATTCCTAATCTACATTAATGACTTAGATTCTGGTATAGTAAGCAAACTTGTTAAATTTGCAGACGACACAAAAATAGGAGGAGTGGCAAACACCGTTGCAGCAGCAAAGGTCATTCAAAATTATCTAGGCAGCATTCAGAACTGGGCAGACACATGGCAAATAACATTTAATAGAGAAAAGTGTTAGGTAATGCACATAGGCAATAAAAATGTGCATTATAAATACAATATGGGAGATACTGAAATTGAAGAAGGAATCTATGAAAAAGACCTAGGAGTTTATGTTGACTCAGAAATGTCTTCATCTAGACAATGTGGGGAAGCTATAAAAAAGGCCAACAAGATGCTCAGATATATAGTGAAAAGTGTTGTATTTAAATCAAGGGAAGTAATGTTAAAACTTTACAATGCATTAGTAAGATAGAATATTGTGTTCAGTTCTGGTCACCTCACTACAAAAAGGATATTGCTGCTCTAGAAACAGTGCAAAGAAGAGGAACCAGAATTATTATGGGTTTAAAAAGCATGTCATATGCAGACAGGCTTAAAGAATTGAATCCCTTCAGTCTTGAACAATGAAGACTACGCGATGATCTGATTCAAGCATTAAAAATGACCAGGGGTCACAAATGGAGATTTGATAAAGGGGCATTCAGAACAGAAAATAGGAGGCACTTTTTATACAGAGAAATGTGGGACTGGAACCAACTCCCCAGTAATGTTGTTGAAGCTGACACCCTGGGATCCTTCAAGAAGCTGCTGATGAGATTCTGGGACCAATAAGCTACTAACAACCAAACGAGCAAGATGGGCTGAATGGCCTCCTCTTGTTTGTAAACTTGCTTATGTTCTTATTAACTATGATCATTATGCAGTTGTGCCGTTTATTGGCTTTTTCTTAGACCGATATAACCATTTTTTAAATTTATACTCATAAGTCTAATACTACTGTAATTACTACAGCTGCTCTTCAGTTTGATTTAACTCAGCCATTTTGAAAGTGAAGGCTCTGAGAATCCAGCGGCCAGAGCGCTCCCAAATTCATCTCCTCTGATTTTGGAACAACACCACAGAGCACTCCAGGAGTTTACAAACAGTCATAGTGCGCACTGGCACTCTGAGATTGAGTTTACCAATGCACCCCAAGTGTCATTGTACTGTAATAAGTTAGATATGGTAGTAACACAGCAGCTTGCATGAAAATACAATATTCTGTTACCGGTGTGACAATTGGGGAAAAAAATGGGACAAAATGAGCGTCCGAAGAAAGGCTCTGGGGACACTGGGACCAATCACCTTAGGTATCTGTCATTTCTTCTCTCTATTCAATATGTATTTTGATAAGAATATATACATGTTTATACAGTATATCATGCAGGCACAGAAATGCATATTCTTTCTGTAGTATTTGTGCACTTGGGTAAGAGATATAAGTTCTTAAAATTAAAATAAATGATACTTTTGGAGTAAGTTCGTTTATACCACCTGCTTTAAAAAGAAATCAAGTGTGGGCCAGGACAGGGCAACTGAGCACTGAGTTAAGAAGACAGGGAAGACTGTTCATCATTATGGAATTTGTTAGTGAGATTTTGTGAGACATATACAGATTGTTGTTGTATCTAAAATGTAAAAATGTGCATTCTACATTGCAGGAGTTAACATTTCAAACATTCTCTGAAAGGGGCATGTCACCAGACCCCTGTGGAAGCAGGTCACTCACTACCACACTGTGAGCCACTTGCTCTCTCAATGCCACACGAGTGTACCTATTTTCATCTCTCAAATGTTGGAGAGTATGGTGTATGTATGAGGATGATAATAATAATAATAATAATAATAATAATGATTCTCCACGTAAGCAATAATATTTCAGATTAATCTAAGTTATGTTAAATCTGAAGAACACAGTATATGTTTATGTAATATTCATTATTACACATTCTATGTCAGTTATTAAACCAGATATTTCAATCAGTGGGAAATAATTAGCGATAGCCAGCATTTCCGGACATCCTATAATAATTGCTTCTTGAGATGTAAAATACAGTTTTCACACAGGGATATTAGCGTTAGCGTCCATTTATTGAACTGGGCTCAAATCTGTACTCAAGGATTATCCTGCACCTCTTCAGTAAAAAAAAGAAAGAAACATGACTAGGTGAAAGTGCCTCTTGGCTCCACTCAGCTTCCAAATGTGTCCTCACAGTCCTAGTATCTGTGCTAAGTTTAGCCTATTTTCTAGGCTAAACAGGTTTAGTTCCTATAATCTACCCTCATAACTCACATCCATGTTCCCTGGGGTCAGTCTGTTTGATATTCTATGAACTGCAAGAAAAAGAAAAAATTGCAGTGTCTGCTTTTTATTGATATTTATGTAAATGAATGTACATTTGTTTTTGGAGGGACACAATAATCCACAATATCCTATAAATTACAGATTATTACATATTTAAACAGTACATAAGGAGTATAAATCAGATGATGTCATGTTATTATTAGATATATATACATGTGCTTGGTTTTTAAACTGCTCTTTTGTGTTGCTACAAGTCCAGCTTAAACCAACACATTGCAAACCTATATGTGCATTTAACACAATTTAAGCACTTTCTTGTACTGTATTTAATGGTATTTTGTTTTTAATGTAAAAAAATCCATTCCTTGCCTAGACTATGCAGCAAGCTGGCCAGAATGGGTTGGTGGGCACATATTATTTGTAAGTTTTACATTTAAAATAGCAGCAGTTTAATAATGCAGTCCATTCCCTTTTTCTTTGTTGCACGCAATTGAATAGTTATCTAAATGTATTCTAAGAAAATGTGCACAGCTGAGAGAAAAATATCACAAAAATATGCATTAATCTTTTTGACCATTCTTAAAATGATGTGCTTTACAACATTTTACAGCAATGCAGTCGGTTGTCTGTTATAAATTGTTTTCAAAAAGTTTCAAAAGCATTTATTTTTCTATGAGACTCTTAAGATGCTCTGATGGTGAGTTTAACATACTATAACACTTAACCTTGTAGTGTGCTTCCTGGTAGTACACAAAATGAAATTTATAATTAAAGTTCGGGAGGAGGGTCAGACTCCGATCTCCGCGTCACCAAATTGAATCATTCAATTTACACATTAGCTAATTAAGATTGTTAGCACTATAAATACCCTCTTCACTTACCTCTCAGTTGTGTTTCGATTCCATCTCCACCTTTCTTAAAAACAATTTCTATGTTTTATCAATGGGGGTCTCAGCCTCGTCCAGTAGGCCAGGCAGTGAGCCCTCAAACCAAGTTAGGTTTGATGCCAAATTAATGTGTATATACAACATACTTCTCTGTAAAATCGCTTACTCCGCATTCTCCACAATAAATATTTGTACTAAAACATTTTGTGATTGGTGTTTGTCCCGAACTACTGAATTATAGATTAGTCTGAAATAATTTTATTAAATACGGTAGCTACTGATTCTCTACAGTTCAGAAAGCAGTTCAACAAACAGTGCTAGTTATGGAACCATTAAGTGGCATCAAAATCCAGGTTGCCCTGTAATAAAAGTTGTAATAAAATATATTGATGTCTTAAATGATCAGAGCACAGCCCACAGTCATATTTACAGTAGACAGAAATTGACTAAAATGCAACCAACAGAAAAGTCTATAGATTTGTTTGACATAAACGCAGAAAACAATTTGGAGACAAAATCGAACACTGTTTTAGGTGGGCGCGGTGAACATTCTAATAATACAGTAATTATAGCAATAATAAAACCTTTTTTTTTTTAAATTGTACAAATACGTCTAAATGTGAATTTTACATGTTTGGGTTTTTTTCGTTTTTAGTTTACCTATGATAGTCTGGAAAACTGCTTAATAATGCAGAGACACAACGACGGGCAATTTTGTGATTAAGAATCTGACAGTACTAATGCCACCGCATTGTACCCTTGTTCAGTACATAATGAATCAGTTTGTGGTGTGTGAAAAAAGACAGAGGGATTGTGCAAGTGCATCCTCATCTAAAAACAGTTTGGAAGTACATTTTTTTATTCGCCTTAGGAGGATGCACTTACATAAACCAACATGTGTATTGGTAAAATACTTGTAAACATCATTTTGTGCAGGGTATTTCCCTAAAGTTCTAGAGACTCTCCAGTTTTCTTTTAATAGAGCAGAAAAACAGCAGTAAAATCCCCATGAGCCTTTAGCCTGTGTCTTCTTCCCTCAAGGTAATATATACACATTGGCAATATATACCTATATCAAATTAATTACTTGAATAAAACAGCTTCAGTCATGAATTACAGTATCCCAAACAAACATTCTTGGGGTGGTAGTTTTCACTGGTCTTTTTAATTATTTTAACAATTAATATGAATGACAGCACATTGATATGATTCCTATTTAGATTTCCAGTTAAACAAGTAGCACACAGACATACACTGGTTGACTGTTTGTGGTGTTTATACCTGATGAGCTGTGGTTGCTATGAAACCAAACTAAGAACTGTCTCTCATGAAATCCCTTTAAGCAGGGAGAAGTTGGCTTTCCCCCATAGAACTCTATCAGTAACAAGTATGCATATTTGAAGACAAGTTAGTTTTGTCAGAATAAGAGCATTTTCATAAAGAATATTAAAATATTTTTTTGTTATTTAATGTATGGGGTTGGATCTACATACAGCCATCATATTTCCCCAAATTCAGATACATTCAATAAGCTATGCAAAAGAAAATCCTTAGCAAGCTTCACTGTAAGTAGACAAAGGGGTTCTTTCGATATATACTCGTGGCCACTATAGCCCCTGGTTGGGGACAGTGTTTGGTTTTCTGTAGATGACTTAATTCTTTTAAACTACTAATGTAACTCTAAATTGAGGCGCTGGATGGATTTTAGATTTTGTGTTTGAGTTAAAGAGAGAAGCGTGCAGTAAATGATTAGGTTGATTAGACTATATGCACAGTAGAAACTGCTTAATCCTACTTTAGCTACAAAAATGACCTAAACTTAATGCCAGTCTACTTTTTAATGGTATTTCTGTCAGAAAGGGACATATTTCTCATGGGGTCAAATGGACTTTCACAGGAATGATGGAAAGAAGCACATGAAACACTTTAGTTACATGTCATGAATATCCAACTGTTTTTTTTTTATTGTTAAAACAAAGAACTTAGTGGGTTAAACTTTTATGAATAGGGCCCAATATGTGGGATCTTGGAAATGTGGGCAGTGGAATTAGACTACTGTTAATTAAATCAAGTTGCTCATGTTTTTGCCAAACATTACATAATTAATATACTCTGTGTGCTAGGAAGGCTTTCAGGGCATTTGAGTCTCATTCCAATATCTGTATTTAACATCCTGGAAACAGCACCCATAGGATCCTGGAGAGGTTGATTGTGTAAGCAACCGCAGTGTTATATAACCTTTCATTTGTATTTAAGAATTGGTGTTGTGCGATAAGAAGCCAAAAACCTGGACAAGTGTGTCTTCAGAGTGCCTTCCTTAATTTCTTTAAGCGAAGACTTCACGGTTTGTACTGCTCTCTCCACCAAACCATTTGTGGCCGGGTGGTAAGGTGCCGAGGTGATGTGGCGCACCCCATTAGCTGACAGAAAGCCTTCAAGACAACAGTGTGTGGCAAACCATGAACGCTGAACAGCTGTCGCAAGTGCTCTATGGTAGCAGCTGAAGTGGCTGACTTTACTGGTAACACATACAGCCACTTGGAACGGGCGTATACCACAACCAGGAAAGTATCCCCCATAAATGGGCCTGCATAGTCAATGTGAATTCGAGTCCATGGCCGCCCGGGCCATTCCCATGGGCAAATGGAAGCATTTGCCGAAGCATTCCGCAACTGCTGACATAATTCACAAGATTCCACTAGTTCTTCCACTGCGGCATCCAATCCAGGCCACCACAAGTATGCTTCTGCTGTGGCTTTCATCCTTGAGATACCCTGATGTGTCTCAAGGGGCTCCTCTAAGTGTTTGGCGGCCCTTTGGTGGCACAACTACTCTCAGCCCCCATAGCAGGATGCCATCTTCCACACACGGCTCATTCCGCTTATTAAAATAAGGCTGTAATTCCGCCGACAGGCTCACACGGGGCCAGCGCTCTCTTACAAACTGACACACCTTGGCGAGTGTCTCAAGCTGACCAGCGCTTAAGCTGCTGACTGGTGATCGAAGCTGACTGGAGCTGTTTTAGTAAACATACAAGGCCTTGGGGTGCTATTGGATCTGGTGGTGTATATGGCAAGGGTAACCTACTAAGACCATTGGCACTGGCAATTGTGGGGCCTAGTTTATACACCAGGGTGTACTGGTATTGCAGCAGCATGAGGGCCCATCTTTGTAGACCACCCTATGCAGTAGTAATCACCAACGGTTTTGACAGATCATAATGTACCAGCAAAGCAGCAGATGAGAGCAAGTCCTTGGACTTCTGAAATGCTGACTTCTGTGGAGCGCACCAGGTCCCATTTTTAAGAAGCTTGTGCAGCGGAGCCAACACAGAGGCCAGGTCCGGTAGAAAACGGCCATAATAATTCAGCAGACCCAGGTAAGCGTGCAGCTCTCCCACGTCTCTGGCTCCAGGGCTTCCTTGATCACCTGTACTTTTTTATCGAGTGGTTGCAGCCCTTTTACAGACACCTTGTGCTCCAGGTATTCCACTTCAGGCCCCTGGAAAGCACACTTTGACTTCCTCAGTCTCAGCCCTGCATCTTCTAGTCGAGATAATACAGGTTCTAGGTTCCTTAAGTGTTCCACCTCAGTGATGCCAGTCACAAGGATATTGTCCAGGTAGACTACAGTGTGATCAATTCCAGCAAGAAGTCCCTCCATGTCCCTCTGGAAAATTGCACAAGCCGAAGTGATTCCGAAGGGCAACCGGGTATACTGGAACAAGCCCTTGTGTGTATTGATAGTGACAACACTACAGGACTCCTCAGCCAACACCAGCTGTTGGTAGGCATGTGACAAGTCAAGTTTGGAGAAACAGGTTCCACCGGAGAGCTTTGCAAACAGCTCGTCAATCCGTGGGAGGGGATACTGCGCCAGTCTTGATGGCTGTTAGCTTGTAATCTCCACAAATTCCAATTGAACCGTCGCTTTTCAGGACTGGCACAATGGGCACAGCCCACTCTGAGTAAGTTACGGGCCTGATAATTCCTGCTGTTTGCAGCTGCTCTAGCTCAACCTCCACTTTCTTCTGTAGTGCCATGGGCACAGGTCTTGCTTTACAGAATCGGGGAGGTACTGAAGGATCTATCTGAAAATGGACTTCAGATCCCTCGAGCTCACGCAGTTCATCACAAAACACTGCACTGTGTTTCTCCAGTATATTAGCCTGTTTTCTGAGACTTTAAGGATCTTGCTGAACAACTCCTGCCAGTCTAGCACTTTCATCCAGTCTCTTCAAAGCAGGTTTGGACCATGACCCGGCAAAACTAAAAGCTGCAACCAGTAGCTCTGGCTACTGTACAACACTTGGACGTGTAAGGCGCCCAAAACTGAAATGCGCTCGCCTGTGTAAGCTCTAAGGACTGCTGATGAGGGTGCTAGTTTTAACTTGGGGTTCCTGCCCAGCAATTCCTTAAAAGTCTTGTGCCCAATGACTGTAGATGAGGTGCCAGTGTCTACTTCAAATTGAACCTGGCAGTTATTCAACTGGACTGTGACCATCAGAGGGCTGGGGGACCGCATTTGCACAGTGAACAGAGAGTATGCTGCCTCCTCCTCTTCTCCCTCTGATGCAGGGAGTTGGGGCTCAGTAACTTGATGTGCACTTAACCCAACCTTACCCTTGGCAAGGGGTATTTTGTTCTTGTCCTGCGCTTTCCTGCAGCACACTCGAGCAATATGCCCTCGTTTTTTGCAAAAATGACACTCAGTCTCTTTGAAATGGCATGCTGCTAGCACTGTACTGACTGTACTGAGGGTTTGGGCATTCCCCATTTCTTCTCTCTAACCTGCTCCAATGGAAGGAACAATGACATTTTGTTGACCTCCTTTGAGCCTTGCAGGTCCTTTCCCGAAATGTGCCATTTCATTTGTTTAACTTTAGGCAACTTAATCAGCAGCCAATATCACTTTCCCCCTTTATTTAATTGATTTTATCTTATTATTTGCGGTAGTTGCTATTTGCTTCCTCGAACGCAGAGGGCAGCGGCGACTCTGTTTCACACGCTTGTGCTTTATTTATTGTTGCACATAGCAAGGCCTATGTGGCACTGACCTGTAGTGAACGGAGCATGTAGGATAGGCTTAATGTTGTCGGTCGCCGGTCGGGTTCCAATTCGGAAACAATCTCACACTGCTTGCTTGAGTGCTGAGGATTTTTTGTTTTGTTTTGTTTTGTTTTTTGCTGCGCAATCCGTTTGTTTATGTCATCGCCAGTATGTTAAATTGGAGACTCTCACAGAACTCACAAACACGCCAAGCTACAGGTAACTGAACTGTATTGTTATTAAAACACTGCTTTATCTATCCATGCACGCGCACACACACAACTGTACCCCCTTGGTTATCACAGAGCCAGAAGTTCAAACGTGGAAATATATTAAAACACAGTGCTTCAAAATGGCACGCAATGTGCAGAGAGGCATACATCCAGAAACATCAGCCAGACCATCCCGCTACCATAAACAGGCAAGCAGCACATCCTGAGGAAGATGCTACCAGGCAGTTAAAAATCGTTTAAGTTGGAAAAAAAAGTTGTCCATTATAATTTTGGTGATGCAGAAATATTGAACTGCACAATTGTTATGTAACAAAGTAAAGAAAAAAATATTTGTAGCTATTCAACAATTTGAGCAAAATTTATGTATTTATTTTTTTATTTTTTTATTTTTTTTGTGTGTCCCTAATTTTTTCAGTACGTGCCTACATTATTTAACTTCGACGCACATGTGCCTAAAAAGGTTAGCTTAGAATCCTACCTACACCAGGTTTCAAGACTCAGATGAAAAATGATTGTAAGTTTCTGTTTTAGAACTATCTGTGCTTTAATATTAAAAATGTTTTGATTGCGAGTTTGTTACGTTTTTGTTGTTTTGGTTGTTTTGTTTTATTATTGCTATCTTACGTATTGGACGCTATTATAAATCCCGCTAATAATTGTTGGTCACAGCTTACTGGTGGATCTCGGAGCCTGTTGATATCCACCAAAATGGATGGCAGTGTTTGGTGTTTGAAAGTCTATAACATAATTGTGTAAATTTACTTTGGAATGTTATTGCTGACAAATTGTAGATACTACTATTAAGATACCCACCGTGCAGGTATCGCAAAGTCCATAAACAACATGTTAAAATTAATTAGCTCTGCCCCATATAAAACTGAGATGATTTTGCCATTTTGCTAGTCTATTAACCAGTCAGAAATCATTTTAAAGCCAATTTAAAGCATTTTCATATGGGAATACTATCCTACAATTTCTAAATGATATTGTGATCATTCCACTGTGTTATGTTGTTATGAACCCTAGCTACATTTTAAAACTGAGAGTTATCAAATGCCTATTCTTAAAGTGTACTGCAGCTACTAATCCTTTGCAGTTACTGGTACCTTAAAATTAAGGGCCATATAACTTAAGCCCCTTTCACATTGGCACTCCTACCTGGGTCCGAACCCGGGTCACAATCCCTCGTAGTGTGAAACCACATACCTGGGTCGTTCCCGGGTTGACCCATGCTTTGACCCGGGTTGAGTGAGACAAAATACTTAATGGCCATTTGTGAGCCAACGCAATAACAAACAGCCACGCCTGCATGAAGGTTTCACTTCCACAGGAACAGTTCTGTTTAGCCATATTTTTGTTGACTGAGACACAGCATGAGCATGAGGGATGTAGAAACATTTGCTCTAATCAACATTTGGGCTGACCGTTCAATCCAGAGAAGCTTGGATGGAAGCATCAGTAACAAGCTGATTCTGGGGCTTGATACACGCATTGTGTACTTGTGTCTGTCACCCAGGTCAACCCTGCTTTATCAAAAGCAGTGTGAAATCGCGTAATAGGGGAGATCTCTGCTGACTGTCTGGTGTGTCCATGGTTCTGCAGGAAGAGGGCAGCAGTCTCGCAGGATCCGCCTGTCAGTCATAGCGATGACACAGAGAGGTGGGGAAGAGGGTGTGTTGGCTTTCCCTCTCTCTGAGTGGCTGAGAGGCGGGCCTTGGGCAATTGCTCGGCCCATAAGAACTGCGCTTTGTTGTCCATTCGGGTGGCCGGAGAGAGGATACCCATTGACGCTGGAGAAAGACGTCAGAGCAAAGAAAGAGCAGGCAAGCATGGCTGAGTGAGACAGCCTGCCTTAACCCTTTGAGTAGTACAATCGTACTGGTACGTTCGCTGCTCTCTGGTCCCCAGGGACTACAAATGTACCGGTACGCTCTGCAACTTTAAACTTGAATTACTGAGCCTACAGAACCCTTGATCGCATAATATTTTACAACTAGGTTTCTGTAACACCTTTTATTGGTCTTTTGCCCCCTCTGCCAGATATTGACTGAATTACATATAATAAACCGATTCACAAAATGTCAACAGTGTTTGTAAACTGGTGAAAATTGCTCAGTGAGAAAGAAGTATTACTAATAATACTGAATTCAGATTCCGATTTAAATTCAAATACATATAATTCTTCCACTGAATCGGATGTCAGCGAGTGTGTCAGTAAAGACATTATTGAAGAATATTTACCATCAACATCAAGTGACAGCGAAGAGGCGGCGCCCATCTCTGTGTGTTGCTCCATGCTCCAAGGAGTATCATACGCTGAAGCATTAGACACTCTCACTCCCTCCGCCCCCACAACCTGTTTACCCGGATATCATTTATTCATCTCTCTCTCTCTCTCTCTCTCTCTCTCTCTCTCTCTCTCTCTCTCTCTCTCTCTCTCTCTCTCTCTCTCTCTCTCTCTCTCTCTGTGTGTCTGACGCCCTTTTTTTTTGTTAGGATGTGTTGTTGTGGTTGTTCCACCGCGTTGTTTATTGCCTACATGTTATTTTTTAGTCAAAACCTTTCCCTACAACTAAATAAAAAAATATATTTATTTGTTTTAATTATTTACAGTAAAAATGATTTGTCTGTATTTCGTCAGTATCCATTACATACATACAAACATATAGCTTTCAGCTTATTTGTACGCTGTACTCGTAATAATGAAGCGTATGCAAAGAAAAAAAAAATCACTCTTGTAGTAATTACGTACCCGAGGGGACGTGTGTAGTTATATGGGGAACTCTGGCCACCCCAGTGTATAGAAAATAGCTGAGCGTAGGTCGGAGGCCCGTATTGACCGGCTTAGCGGCAATGGGGTCACTGCGTAAGCAGCACTTTTGTTTTGTAGTTTTATTACTGTGTTTTATTTTCCCTTTTTCTTTCGCCTTTTGTTTTCATTATTATTTTTGAGCACTTGTATGTGCACTGGACTGTATACCAGTATTGGTAACCCTGTGATTCTGTGTTGCCAGTATTCAGACCACGGACAACAGCACCCTCTGCGGGTAAAAATAAATCATTGCGCCTGAGCGGCGTTACAAATAAAGTTCTGTCTCCTTTGTGTCAGTGAATTGCCCGCCACCCTTCCACATGATTGCTCTGCTGGGAGAGCGTAATTTCGTGAGCCCTAACAGCCCAAAAGGAACTGGACAACCTGATTTTGCGAAGCCGTTCCACCTTCCTGCCATGGAATGTGTTCTGCTTGTCCGATTAACATAGTTTAAATGTTTTATTTAAAATCATGTAATCAAAGAAACGGAATGATATTGCAAAAGTCTACTGGAAGCCATGATAATTGTACAGTGTATTTAAGGCATGTTGGATTTCGAAATGTCACATTTTTAAATGTCACAGTTTTTTGTTAGGTATGGAAAACTACAAAGCGGTATGTCATTCAGTATGTTAATATAGCATTATTCAACAAGCTTCATTCGACAACGTGAAGCAAAATTATTTATTTATATAGGGAGATGCAAAACTTTTGACCATAGCTGTACTGCTAATTCACTGTATTCTAATAGATAAATCACAACTGTACATGAAATACTGGCAAAATACAATAAACATCTTGATTTACGATGGTCTGTACTGTATAGCGAGATGTGTTTATATATTTGACCAATAATATTAATGTTTTAGTTTATTACATATGATGTAACTACTGCTCGGAACTTTGTCTAAATAAAATCTCCACAATACGCAAACAGCATCCCCAAGTCAACCAAAAGGCTAAAATCTGTTGGTGTTCCACATCGAACAAGGTGAACGTGTCGGAGTCTGTCTGCCTCACAATATTCCACCTTAACTAACGGATGGTCAGAATTCAGTATTTAAAAAAAAAAAAAGCACGCTTTTGGGATATTTAAAAATCCAATTGATGCCTATGATTAATACATTTTGTGACTAATTTGAAGCTATTAATTTGTTTCAATATTAACTAAATCGAGTTATTAATGAAATTGATTCATCTTGTTGCACAATTGATTTAAAATCTTTGGATATACAGTTACTTGACTGATTACTCTTTTTCACAGTCATCTTAAAATAATGTTAGAATATGTTTTGTTGAAAAATAAAAATGATACATTTTTGACTGATTCAGATTTTGCTGCTGATGTATTTATTTTCAAAAGGTTTTCTTTAGGTTTTCAATTGTATTGTATTGCCCTGCCCCTTCCACTTGTAAGGGGGTGGGAGGGAATGCAGAGTTTGGGTTAAAAACCCTAACATCGCATTTCCCTACTTCTGTCCTTTTAATATCAACCCTAACTGATGCATTAACAAAGTTTTTTTTTGCAATATTTGATGTAGGATTTTTAAGCCTTGACACAATTGAGACATGGATTGTGTATGTATGCCATTCAGAGGGTAAATGGGCAAGACAAAAGATTTACAATAAGTGCCTTTGAATAGGGTATGGTGGTAGGTGCGAGACGCGCCGGTTTGAGTGTGTCAAGAACTGCAACGCTGCTGGGTTTTTCACGCTCAGCAGTTTCCCGTGTGTATCAAGGATGGTCCACCACCCAAAGGCCATCCAGCCAACGGCAGGCCAGTGGTCTAAAACGGCTCATTGATGAAAGAGGCCAAAGGAGTCTGACACCAATTGTGCAGAGCAACAGACAGGCTACAGTTAGTCAACTGACAGTCCAGTACAACATTGGTGCTGAAAGACCCATAAAAGAATGCAAAACACTAGAAACTGCGGTTGCAGTGGGCTAAGGAACGAAAACACTGGGCACTGGAGGATTGAAGACATTGCCTGGTCTGATGAATCCCGGTATGGAGAAAACATGAGCACATGCATCCATCATGCCGCGTGTCAACATTGCAGGCTGGTGGTGGTGGTGTTGTGGTGGTGTGGGGTGTGTTTTCATGGCACACATTGGGCCCCTTGATAAAAGTGGAGCAACGTTTGAATGCAACAGGATATCTGAACATCATTGCCAATCAGGTGCATCCCTTCATGGCAGCAATGTATCCATCTGCTAATGGATTTTTTCAGCAGGATAATGCCCCATGCCACAAGGCTAGGATTGTCCAGGAATGGTTCCATGAACATGATAGTGAATTCAGCTTACTGCAGTGGCCTGCCCAGTCACCAGATCTCAATCCAATTGAGCATCTGTGGGATGAGATGGAACAAGCTATTCGGAGTAGAGATCCACTTCCACCCAACTTGACACAACTGTGGGAAGCATTGGAGTCAACATGGGCCAGCATCCCAGTGGAATGCTTTCGACACCTTGTAGAGTCCATGCCCCGACGAATTGAGGCTGTTCTGAAGGCAAAAGGGGGTGCAACTCAATATTAGGAAGGTGTTCCTAATGTTCTGTACACTCAGTGTATATATATATATATATATATATATATATATATATATACAGTGCCTTGCGAAAGTATTCGGCCCCCTTGAACTTTGCGACCTTTTGCCACATTTCATTCTTCATGATGCTCTCTGCGCTTTAAACGGACCTCTGAGACTATCACAGTGCAGGTGCATTTATACGGAGACTTGATTACACACAGGTGGATTCTATTTATCATCATTAGTCATTTAGGTCAACATTGGATCATTCAGAGATCCTCACTGAACTTCTGGAGAGAGTTTGCTGCACTGAAAGTAAAGGGGCTGAATAATTTTGCACGCCCAATTTTTCAGTTTTTTATTTGTTAAAAAAGTTTGAAATATCCAATAAATTTCGTTCCACTTCATGATTGTGTCCCACTTGTTGTTGATTCTTCACAAAAAATTACAGTTTCATATCTTTATGTTTGAAGCCTGAAATGTGGCAAAAGGTCGCAAAGTTCAAGGGGGCCGAATACTTTCGCAAGGCACTGTATATATATATATATATATATATATATATATATATATATATATACACACACACACACATACACAATTGCTGACAAAAGTATTTGGGCAGTTAAACAAAAGAGAAAAACCACAAAGAAAGTGACTTCTTTCATTTCTAATTGTTCTATTGAAAGCTATAAATTGAAGTAGAGATTCAGCTTGATAATAAAACAACAAATTATTACATAAAATGAAAAATAACATGCAAAAACTAATTTCATAGTTTGACAAAAGTATTTGGGCACCCTTACATTAGTATTTTGTGTGCCCATCTTTTGCTTCCTTTACAGCCTGCAGTCTTTTTTTGTATTTTGAAACCAGTTCCTGGCATCTTTCCGGAGATATTTTTGCCCATTGTTCAACACATCAGTTTTGAGTTCTGCAAACGACTTTGGTTTCCTTTTTGCAACAGCAGCCTTCAAGTCAATCTACAGCATCTCAATGGGATTCAAGTCTGGGGACTGAGATGGCCAATCTATATCTGTAATAATCTTTTTTTCAGAAATTCCTTTGTAGACTTCACAGAATGCTTAGGTCATTATCCTGCTGGAATACAAACTTCCGTCCAATAAGCCTTCTAGCACTAGGTAACAAATGAGAGTGCAAAATTGATCATTCTACAATACAATAGTCACCAGTGCCTGAGGAAGAAAAATAAGCCCATACTATCACACACCTCCACCATGTTTAACACTGGGCATGATTAACTTTCTTTAAATTCTTCTCCTCTCTTCCTCCAAACATATTGTTGCTTTCTTGGTGAAAAAAGTTATATTTTGGATTTGTCTGACCATAAAAGTTGGTTGAAGAAATCATCAGGCTTCTTCAAGTATTCAATGGAAAACTCCAATCACTTTCTTTTGTGTATTGTTTTTAACAAAGGTTTGCATCTTGGTTTTCGCCCATGGACATTCATCTTGCTAAGGTATCATTGAATTGTTCACTCATGAATTTCTTGACCATCTTCTCTCAATTCTTGTGTCAAATCTTTTGCAGTAATCCGAGGATTTTGCCGGGCTGCTCGAACGATTCTTCTTCTAGATTTATTTTTCAGCACTTGATGATTGGTCTGGTTCCTCCCTGCATAAAACATGTGCGTATGCACATTTTGTTTAATTATTTTTGTTAATTGTTTTATTGGTTTGTTTAATTATCACCTGCACTGGGAAATGATTGAAAATTAGAGCCTGGTGCAGGATATAAAAGGGAAGCAGTCAGTCTGCTCGAGACTGCTGTGTGAAGAGCCCGACTGTATGTCGTGATAAGATACGGTGCAAAAGTTAAACCTGTGTTTGGTTTACGTGTGTTTGTTTAGAAAGTGTTGGTATGTTTTGTAGGTCAGGTAAACAGCTTAACTGTCCTGCATGTTAGTCAGGGACCTGCAAAAGTGTATAGTTAGTGCTCATTAGAACTAGGCGTTTATTTTGTTTTTGTTTTGTTTATTGAAAATAGCGTGCCAGCCCTGGAAAAACCCATTTCTGTGTCCTGGGTCTGTTTTTAAAAGGGGAAACGAACAGCGAGTGGTACCGGCTCGTTTACTATATATATGTGTGTGTATATATACAGTGTATATATATATATATATATATATATATATATAGTAAAAAGACTCGCTGCCACACACGGTTCTTGCCCCTTTAAAACCACGACCCAACACACAGAAATTAGAGGTTCAGCGCTTACACACACTTTTAATGAAACAAAAATAAACACCTAACTCCGATTTTGGAGTGCTGACTACGCAGATTATTCCCTGACTAACTCACAGGACGGATCGTTTCCCCGCCAAACACAATAAACAAAAACCACACAGGTTTCACAGCACACTCTTCACCACACGACTGCCAGGAAGCAGAGCACCTCTTCTACCTCCTTCTCCACCGCAGCCCTGAGCAGACTGACTGCCTCCCTTAAATACCCAGCACCTGGTCCTAATTTGACAATATTTACCAGATGCAGGGGATAATTAATAATAAAACAATTAACAAATTAAATTCAACGATAAAGCAAAACAATTAAACAATAAACCAAAACAATTAAACTAAACAAATGTGCATTCCGCACATGTTTTTTCTTCAGGGAGGCTTTAATCCCCTGCTGTCTGTATATATATATATATATATATATATATATATATATATATATATATATATATATATATATGTGTGTATATATATATGTGTGTATATATATATATATATATTTATATATATGTGTATATATATATATATATATATATATATATATATATATATATATATATATATATATACAGTGCCTTGCATAAGTATTCACCCCCCTTGGACTTTCCACATTTTAATTCCAGGTTGTAACACTACAAAATGTGGTAAAGTCCAAGGGGGGTGAATACTTATGCAAGGCACTGTATATATATATATGCTAAAATGTAGAGAATAAAATTACACATGCTATTTATGGTGAACTGTTTTTTTTTGTTGTGGGTTTATACTGCAGATACTACTTATGAAGCTTTATTAACTGTCAGTTTGAGTGTATATGGAATTGTTTTAGTTTCATATATCTGATCAGTCACACTGAGAGCTGTTAATGATGTTATTTTATGATTACAGTTTGATTTTAAAGCATGAAAGAACTGATGCAATGAATTTGTTTTCAAAATTGAGTTGGAAATCAAACAACAGTTCACTTTACTAACACATTAAAAAAGGTTCCCCTATATCCAAAGGAACATGCACATCTTAAGTTACTATCCCTTGGGTAAATACATTTAATTAAAAAATAAGATTCAATCTCTCAATTTCAAACTACCTGGTATTTTTGTATAACTTAGAGAACCTTCAATATTTGTATAGAGTTTTTAGTTACATTTAAATTATATTTAGTTAGTATTAGCACTAATGAACATTGATTTTGGGTTATTTGCATCACCTTAGACCCTATAACCGGTGGAGTATCCATGGGGTGGCATTTGACATAGCAAAAACAAATGGTGTCAGGAATCATGGGTATTGTAGTTTTTAGAGCTGTTAATATTGTAGCGTGCACGAGGGAAGGCAGCAGCAGGGCTGGTAGGTGACGTAATCACACACGAAGACATAAGCCCGATATACGCTCCTTGCAAAGGAGCCGGTTCTTTTGTACAGCAGTATCTGTGCTATGCTTTAGTGCGAGAGGGCCCGGGTTCGCACCTGCCCTCCGCCTGTGTGTGGGTTGCCTCGCCCTGTGTGATGCGCCTGCCTGCGGGAACCAAGATCGCTACATTGCGCACTCGTTGGACTGTAGCCTGGTGAGCAAGTCCCTGGCGGACTTGAGGCTAGCAGGGGAGAGTGTAGTGTGTACGGGGGAAGGCAGCAGTAGGGCTGGTAGGTGATGTAGTCACACATGAAGACATAAGCCTGATATACGCTCCTTGAAAAGGAGCCAGCTCTTTTGTACAGCGGTATAGGCGCTATGCTTTAGTGCGAGAGGTCCCGGGTTCACGCCTGCCCTCCGCCTGTGTGTGGATTGCCTCGGCCTGTGTGATATGCTTGCCAGCATTAACCGAGGTTCACTACAATATGTTGGCAGTAGAAATGGTTGCTTAGTAATTAGGCCTACAGTGCACTTTACGTGCAAAAGGAATGAGTGTTTGGTGGGAAGGTGAGTGGAAGTAGGGCAGCAGTGTGGAGTAGTGGTTAGGGGCTCTGGACTCTTGACCAGAGGGTCGTGGGTTCAGTCCTAGGTGGGGGGACACTGCTGCTGTACCACTGAGCAAGGTACTTTACCTAGATTGCTCCAGTAAAAACTCAACTGTATAAATGGGTAATTGTATGTAAAAATAATGTGATATCTTGTAACAATTGTAAGTCGCCCTGGATAAGGGCGTCGGCTAAGAAATAAATAATAATAAGTGAACCGTCTGTATAAAAATCATATTTGGTATAAAAGTAATTTGTTTACTACAAACCCTGTCAGCAACTTAATATGTTTGTTTAATCATAGATGTCTTATACCATTTATGCAGAATAAGCTTTCTGGAAAAAAAATAGAAAACATATCTCAGTCTGCAGGCTTGTTTTGCATTGGTGAAGTTTTCTTACTAAGCTGTAACACAGTTAGACTATAGTTAGTCCCCACAGAAATCTGCACCACCATTTTCAGTTGCAGTCTCCCAATTTTGACCTGGCCACAGAGGCCAGAGATTTTTCACGTACAAACTAAGTTCAGTACCCTTTAAGCTTTCTGCAGACCCGATAGGTAGAAAATCTGATTTTTCTGGAGAAAAGACTTTGAAATACTAACCACAGCTATCACTCAAAAAGTACATGATTGGTTAGTGTTGTGTCAAAAAGACATACTAAATTGAATTGACATATCAGGCATGGTTTCTGAGTTACAGGGGCAGGAATAGGTGATTTTCATGTTTGACTGGCCTGTCTCTGCAGTAGATGCTGTTGTTCTGGAAACTCATGTGTGCTACTGTGCCTTTGTAACCTGCAAGTAAATATCAGTCAAAATATTATAACATGTATAGTGTTGCACTTACAAAGAGACAAATTAATCTGCTTTAACATAGTCCAGGCTCTGGTGGAGACGGCGATCCCGAAAACCAAGTCTCAGGTGAGATCGCTACCAGGGTCAGCGGGCTATTATTACCACTTTATCCCTGAGTACTCCTTTATAGTTAAACACCTGGTGGATCTCACCAAGAAGACTGCACCAAAAATAGTTAAGTGGACAGGGGAATGTCACAGGGCCTTTGATATGATTAAGAGGAAACTATACCAAGCCCCGGCTTTAATTTAAACCAGATTAAAGTAAAGAGTTCATTCTTCAGACTGATGCCTCCCATATTGGTCTGGGGGCGGTCCTGATCACAGGGAGGAGTTTGGCAGTACAAAGGGGATGCAGCTACTGTACATCAGTACGGCCAGTACAGTAATCCACAAGTGCATGGGAAAGTGCTTCACTTGTAGTACAGTGGTGCTCTGTTGTGCTGGGTTGTGCTGTGCTCTTCAGTGCTAGTTGTGCTCTGGGGTCCATGCTTGCTCCGTGGCTGCAGCTCCCGACTCGCTAGAGTGGCCATTTTGGAAAGAGATTTGAAACCGAGTTGAAAGTTAAAATTGTAAAAAGTTGTCCGGATGTTAACAGTGACTGTGTTTACATGGACAAATGTTTTGGCCGTACTCAGGAATTGCGTTTCCATGTAGTTATCGGGCCGACAAATCGGGTCGGGACAATGGAAATTACTGCAGTCATAGTGATTTAGGGGAGGGGATATTTAAATGTCCCTGTCTGCATACTAATTAGGTAAAGAATATCTTTTAATATCGTGAGGAGAGCTTGCATGCTTTGCCATGAAGACAAAAACATTTAACAAGATACATGAATTCACGTGTTGCCGCGCACATTCTGAATTACGCCGCGCATTAGCTACTTGTTTGTCTGGTTACCTTTCCAACACACACACACACACACACACACGGCACGCGCACGCACACAATTATATAAAATATAATTTCTTCAAGTTTTACTACTTAGAATTTATATTTGTGTCTGTGTATTTGTGGCCACGGCAAGACCTTGACATTGTTTTCTTGAAGGCATGCAATTGTAATCCTAGCACTGTATGGTCTTGCATTGTCCTGCTGGAAAATCGACACTTCCAGATTGGCTTACAGGAATGGAAAAAACTGTTTTCTCGTGCTGTAGCTACTGCAGTCTGAAAACGATTATGCAGATGGAGCAGTCAGATGTGATGGTCTGCCTTCCCACAGAGCCGGTTTCCTGGTTTCTCTGGACTAGTCTAATGATTGTTGAAGCAGAACATCTCGTTGTCCGGGCAACTTCTCTCACAGACATGCCGCCTTCAATTATGCTGATAGCAACCAGACAATCTTCATTACACAAACGGGGCATGGTCATATCTTTTCCTGTTCTTGCATTAATTAAAATCATATCTTTTTGAATAGCTGTTTCTACAGATTCTTAATCAACCCATTTTGGCCATTTTAACTCAACTCAAATACCAAACACTGAGCACCTGCCGTTTTTATGAAATCACATGACTTGAGCTCAGTATTTTGTTATGCCAAGGAACAATACTACTCAAACAATCAACAAACCCATCTGCTCACTATTTAAAATGTAAATAACATTATATATGTGCCCAATGAGCTATTGATGTCAAACTCAGACTGGTGCGTTTTCATTGTGCACCAGTGTGTGTGTGTGTGTGTGTGTGTGTCTATATATATATATATATATATATATAGATATACACACACATAACAGAAATATTCACGTTTTTCTATGTAAAGTATTGTAACGGGGCGAGATCTGTACTGGCTATCTGGGGTATGCATGATCGATGACACAGAGAGGTTGGGTGAGGGTGTGTTCTCTGGTCAGGAGGTGGGCATTGTGGGGGTGCCTGACCTAAAAAACTGCTTTGTTATTCCTCAGCCCTGCCCATCTAGGAAGAATAACAGTGACAATCCTGGTCGTGAGGGTCTGGAGAAACCACGAAAGGACAGGCAAACGAGGCTGAGGAAGACCACCAACCCGGAGAAGAAAATAAATAAAATAATCTGCATTCATGTACCTGAATCAGGACGTGTGTAGATTAGCGGGGAAACCGTGGGCAACCCCATATAGTATAGTAGGGGAATAACAAAGTGCAGGCTGACGACCCGAGCCGTGCGGGTAGCGACGGTGGGGGAACGCTGCAAGAGCAGCACCTTTTATCTTGTAGTTTTGTTACTGTGTTTTATTTTGCTTTTTACTTTCGCCCTTTTGTTTGTACTATTATTTAGAGCACCTGCGTGTGCACTGCTAGTGAATGGCTAACCTTTTACCATTGCTGGTATTGGGTTGTGCTCTGGAGTCAGTGCTACAGTGCCACCTTGTGGCGTAAATAAATCTGTGCGTCAAGTGGCGTTTTCAACTACAGTTCTGTCTTGTGTACAGTGAATTCCCACACCATCCCACAAGTATGTACAAAATTACGCACACATTATATAAAAGGAATACAAAAAATCATCTTTTTTGTAAAATAAAATGAAATACTCTGTATTATTATTTATTTCTTAGCAGATGCCCTTATCCAGGGCGACTTACAATTGTTACAAGATATCACGTTATTTTTACATACTTATTTTTACACATTATTTTTTACATACAATTACCCATTTATACAGTTGGATCTTTACTGGAGCAATCTAGGTAAAGTACCTTGCTCAAGGGTACAGCAGCAGTGTCCCCCATCTGGGATTGAACCCATGACCCTCCAGTCAAGAGTCCAGAGCCGTAACCACTACTCCACATGCTGCCCTGTATATATTTTAGATTGTTGACTGTTTGCTGCTGTATCTCCTACTTTTCTGAATGTCTTCACAGATAGGTATTTTTGCACGGAATGTAGTTGGATAATAAAATCACCTGATGATTTCATCTCTCCTTCCCGACTTCAAAACACATATCAAATTACTAACACTGCCTTAGGGCCTTATGACAGAGAGAGAAGGGATCTGAGCTGCAAATCTCAGTACAAAGGGGACACAGCCAGAGTGCTTTGTTTTTGTTTGTTTGTGTAGCAGAGGACTAGTCTAGTGCACTGATGATCGTGTAAAGATTATTGCCCACATTGTCAAACAGATAACGCAGCAATAACTATCCATGATGTGGTACGGAACAGAAAAGCCAGTGCACTTGTTATGTTTGTTTTTTAAAATTGCTCTTCCTGCAGTGATTTAGAGGACATATCTCAAACCCATTTTGAAAAGAGCTTTAAAACAGAGTTTAGTTATAAGTATAAAAGGTTGTCAAGGTGTTAACAATGAAAAGAAAAATTACAGGTATGTTATTTAAACAGTTGTAGCAACACGTGGGGAACTTTGTGAAAACCAAACAGAACCACCTTCAAGAAATAATTACTTCACCCTTTTTCGACAAGTACTTAATAAGGTGCTCTGACCTACTGGTGTCAAAGGAGCAGATGTCAGGGCCATCAATAGTTGATACTGTAGGCACAAAGGTGTATATGTACATATTTACTGTACAGTGACTGTTTTATAGAATGGATTTTACAATTACTTTTCTCATACTAAATACACTGAAACCCAGTCAACCCTGCATACAAACAGTGAATGCTATAAAAAAAAAAAAACAAGAAAGTCTTCTCTGGCCATGATGTTACATTCGCATGTACCACTGACACAAGCATCTCAGATTTAAAATGTACATGCCGTTATCACCTGCGGTGAGTAGATAATCAAGAGAATAACTTACCAACTATGAGTAATTCTATTCCAAAGAAGCAAGCCAAAAGAAGCAGACACAACTTTTTAGCTAGTCCTATAGTAGTCATATAAAAGAGGGATAACACCGTGTAACAAATTTTTAATTTTTTTTTTGGTTCCTGGGTAGTAACTGTTATTTCCTAATTGCTTATGCCTCAAAAGTATAGAAAATGGCTATTATTCCCTACAAACTTTGCTTTTGTGACCAGGACAGTGATATTTTGAAATTTACCTATTTTCCAGAACATTCCAGATAGATTCAGTGCTGAGTAAACTTGGAGTAACTTCTAGAACTTTCTAGAACTTTCCAGTAATATAAATAGTAGTATAAATACAGGGGCCTTAAGCCCACCAGTTCAGTTTAGTTCCAGCTGCCTAAGTGGATACATATCTGCATTTTTCTGAGATGGCATCAAGGTCATAGGAAACTTAAAAATGGTGGCATTCCTCATGGGTCTCCAAGGCGGTTTTACCAAGTTTCCCTGCTATCTTTGCCTTTGGGACAGCAGGGACACCAAGGCGCACTACCACAGGCGGGACTGGCCACAGCGGACCGAGTTCTCTGTGGGGAGGAACAACGTCAAGTGGGAGCCACTGGTGGACCGCCAGAAGGTGCTGATGCCACCACTGCACATCAAATTGGGCCTTATGAAACAATTTGTCAGAGCTCTAGATAAGGAGTCGGCAGCCTTCAAGTACCTTCAAGACTTCTTCCCTAAGCTGTCTGAGGCAAAGGTCAAAGCCGGTGTCTTCGTCGGACCACAGATAAAGAAGATCCTGGAGTGGAATGAATTCCCCAAGAAGCTCACTAGTAAGGAGAAAGCGGCTTTGAACAGCTTTGTCGCAGTGGTTCGGGGCTTCCTGGGCAATCACAAGGCCGAAAACTATGTGGAGCTGGTTGAGACTCTGGTGAAGAACTACGGCACAATGGGCTGTAGGATGTCCCTCAAAGTCCATATCCTTGATGCTCATCTTGATAAATTCAAGGAGAACATGGGAGCGTACTCGGAGGAGCAAGGCGAGCGCTTCCACCAGGATATACTGGACTTTGAACGCCGCTACCAAGGACAGTATAACGAGAACATGATGGGAGACTACATTTGGAGGCTGATTCGTTAAAGTGATTTACAGTATAATCGTAAATCTCGAAAAACTACTCACTTCGAAATCTTTTGTAGTCATTTTTGTATTACTTTAGTATAAATACATGTTAATTTGGATTCATATGTTGTTTTTTTCTGACTTTATGTGAACGAAAAGACACAAATTCGCCCGTTTTCTCATTGGAAATAGGTAAATTTCAAAATATCACTGTCCTGGTCACAAAAGCAAAGTTTGTGGGGAATAATAGCCATTTTCTATATTTTTGAGGCATAAGCAATTAGGAAATAACACTTACTACCCAGGAACAAAAATTGTGTTACATAGTGTAATCAACATGATCGCTGGTATCCTTTTTCTCGTATTAAATATCTAAAACAAAATTACATTGGAAATGTGAAAAAACGGCAAGTTATCAAAAGTGCCCAGCCATTTAAAGTGGAGACATCAAAAACACAAGCCAAGTTTCAAGAAAGTTGCAAACGTAATACCGATCCACAAAAAGGGAGACAAAACCGAAGCCTGACTTCTATTACATGTAAACTTACGGAAACTATAATAAGATCCAAAACGGAAAATTACCTATATGGTAACAATATCCTGGGAAACAGTCAGCATGGTTTTAGGAAAGGGAGATCGTGTTTAACTAACCTGCTTGACTTTTTTGAGGATGCAACATTGACAATGGATAATTGCAAAGCATACGACATGGTTTATTTCGATTTCCAGACAGCTTTTGACAAAGTCCCGCATAAAAGATTACTTCTCAAACTGAACGCAGTAGGGATTCAAGGAAATGCATGCACATGGATTAGGGAGTGGTTAACATGTAGAAAACAGAATGTACTGATTAGAGGAGAAACCTCAAAATGGAGCGAGGTTACCAGTGGTGTACCACAGGGATCAGTATTAGGTCCTCTGCTATTCCTAATCTATATTAATGATTTAGATTCTGGTAAACTTGTTAAATTTGCAGACGACACAAAAATAGGAGAAGTGGCAAACACTGTTGCAGCAGCAAAGGTCATTCAAAATGATCTAGACAGCATTCAGAACTGGGGCAGACACATGGCAAATGACATTTAATAGAGAAAAGTGTAAAGTATTGCACGCAGGCAATAAAAATGTGCATTATTAATATCATATGGGAAATACTGAAATTAAAGAAGGAATCTATGAAAAAGACCTAGGAGTTTATGTTGACTTGGAAATGTCTTCATCTAGACAATGTGGGGAAGCTATAAAAAAGGCCAACAAGATGCTTGGATATATTGTGAGAAGTGTTGAATTTAAATCAAGGGAAGTAATGTTAAAATTTTACAATGCATTAGTAAGACCTCACCTAGAATATTGTGTTCAGTTATAGTCACCTCGCTACAAAAAGGATATTGCTGCTCTAGAAAGAGTGCAAAGAAGAGCAACCAGAATTATCTCAGGTTTAAAAGGCATGTCGTATGCAGACAGGCTAAAAGAACTGAATCTGTTCAGTCTTGAACAAAGAAGACTACGCGGTGATCTGATTCAAGCATTCAAAATTCTAAAAGGTATTGACAATGTCGACCCAGGGGACTTTTTCGACCTGAAAAAAGAAACAAGGACCATGGGTCACAAATGGAGATTAGATAAAGGGACATTCAGAACAGAAGATAGGAGGCACTTTTTTACACAGAGAATTGTGAGGGTCTGGAACCAACTCCCCAGTAATGTTGTTGAAGCTGACACCCTGGGATCCTTCAAGAAGCTACTTGATGAGATTGTGGGATCAATAAGCTACTAACAACCAAACGAGCAAGATGGGCCGAATGGCCTCCTCTCGTTTGTAAACGTTCTTATGTTCTTATGTTCTTAAATCATTGGGGAAACCTTGCCCAGCACAAAGCAATTAGGCACGACTGGCCAGGTTCCAGATATCACTTCTTTTTTCACTTAATGGATAATAACACACACACACACACACTACGGCAATAGCAAAATTGTTCAACCTATATTGAGGCAATGTATTGTCGTTTGGATAGGGTAAATGTAAATAGTATCCTAGTCTGTTGAAAGGATTAAGATATGAATCTGTGTAGCATAGTGGTTATGTAGTTGGAGTGAAAGTATGACTAGTTAGAGTTCAAATACTGCCATATATATATATATATATATATATATATATATATATATATATATATATGTAAAGGTTTGCAATATAAACCCTGTGTCAGAATCGAACCCAAGACATGCTTCCAATGCAGCTCGCAATGCAGACACCCTCGCTTTCACGCTACAAAGTTTGTCTTTTCATTTGACAACATTTGCAAGTAGTATAGCAGTAAAGTAACAAGTAACGAAACAAAGAAGATTTTGTAAATGATTATGTATTATCCCAGTTGTATTGAAAGCTTTCATCTGATTTTGCAAACTATCATAATAAGTTTGATCCGTTCATTTAGTATATTGTAACGTTTTCACGTTTAGGAAGTAGTACTCAGGGAGACGGTGTTGAATTCTCAAAATGTTTGTTTTATTTTAACCCTATGTTTTAGTCTTGGAACTTTCACTGTATATTCTCTTTGGTCACAGCTCACATGCTCGCTCAGTCGCAACCAAAATTTCTCATTCAAGTTCAGCGCAGGACTGTCTCCAGTCCCCAGGCTCATGCACCCCCTTATATAACCTCCCGTCATTTCCCACCGCTGTCCGGCTCATTAACCAGTCACATCCATGCTCTGCAACCTCCAAAAACATCAGCACACATTCTCCCCACTCATTCACTCACTCCCCCATCCCATGCTAAGTAACGGCGTGACCCATTCCTCTTACAATACATGTAACATAAAAGACAGACAAGGCAAACTGAACAGTCCTGCTACAAAGCATTACCGGGTCATTACAATATATTTTTTAATTTGAAAATAAAAATATATGAAAGCATGACAATCTTTATATACAAAAATATTCACTAATATACAATTGAACATTATAAGTATTTATTTTCGTTTCATACAGTATTAAATGGCAGGGTTTTTTTGTTTTAATTTAGTAGTCGCTAATTGATTTTACCCCGTTTTTCTCCCAATTTGAAAAATCCAGTTGTATTTTTAGGCTCAGCTCACCACTACCACCCCTGCGCTGACTCGGGAGCAGCGAAGACGAACACATGCTGTCCTCTGAAATGTGTGTCGTCAGCTGACTGCTTCTTTTCACTCTGCAGGCCCGCCATGTGCCCGACCAGTCTATATGGGTCCCTGGTGCGTGGTGAGCCGAGGACACACTGGCCTATATATATATATATATATATATATATATATATATATATATATATATATATATATTGCTGTCCTTCAGCATAGCTAATTCTCAGAAATTAAAGTTCCTTTTTGTCCAGTGGGGACCACAAGTAGCGTTACTCTCATCAATTAGTATTGAGAGAAAACCGTACTTCCTTGCACCAATAGGGACCACAATGAGCGTTACACTGACAGGAAACCAACATTTTTCAGAGATCAAGATCAGAATCTCAGAATGATGAGATGATGAGAGAAAAAAATAATCTCCAAAATGTAAAATATGTCCCGAGAATTCTTAGCTGGCTGACTTCATCTTTCAAAATATTGCTTGTTTTCTCAACTAATCGTGTAGCACTGACAAAAACACAACACGCTTGCAAACTGAAGGTTATAGTTTCAAATCCCACACATGCTAGTTCTTTTTTATATTTATACTATATAAAAATATCTATTTTTGCAGGCAAATGTTCAATTTTAAAACAGAAATAAATCATTTCATATAAATGATATGATATAGGTGTCACAATAAATGCATTCCCTAGTATATTTCCATGTTGACAATACAAGTTAATTATCATTAAACTCCTGTCCTGTAATAAACATATGAATATATAAAAATGCCTGGGGTCTGCAAAAATCTGAAAAAAAGGGAGAAGGACATTTTTACCTACTTTGGTGACTTATTTCTCTTACTGTAAGACAGGTATTGACTTTTTTTTCTACATTTCACCTAGGAGTGTTGGGAACTACAAATTAAAAGTGAAATGGTACTTTTGGCCAATTTACTTTTGCTGCACCAATACCCTGAAACCACGTAAACTGCTGATAACTTGATGCGAGGAACTACAGTTCCTCTCAATATTTAAAGTTCTACAGTATGCTTGGTTTTAACACTTTAATGTGGGATATGCAGATATTTTAATGACATAACTGTAGACTTAATAATGGCCCTTGCTTTCAGGTACCATTTTATTTACTGTGCTATATGTCAGTTCTGTCTAATTGCAGCAGCTAGACCATGTGACCTTAACACAGGAAGTTAGTTGATACCAGATAGCAACAGTGTCATTATTTTGATATGCAGAGTTGCACTTTAAAAAAAAATGTATATCTCGAATTAAAGTCAAAAATCCAACACATAAACACAAATGTTATCACAATGAAAACATAGCCACTGATGTTGCTCACAAATAAGAAGAAAGTCGTAACCCTTCATTATGACTTAATAGTACAGGAATAATATTAAGTAACAAATCATTTATGATCCAATTGATATATACATATTCAAAGTTATACATGATTCTATGGAACATTTTATCTAAAAATGCAGTTATTACTTTTAACAAGTTGAATGATAAATGATGTAACATTCTTAAAGGAGCTGCTTTGGTCTTTGAGTTCAGTTAGATATTGCAGCAGATCTCTAGGCAACAGCTAGTATCAGCATGGCCCTCATCCAAGTCTGTTTAACACCATTGCCTGATTTCTCTAATAGGCAACATTTATCTCTGGTCATGCAGAGCTATTTCTTATGAGGGATCTGGTCACTGATAGTGCTCTCTATTCTCAGTGGTGTACAGTGGTGCATGGTGGTGCTTGATATTAAGTGACTTACTATACTATATTTCTAACTACACTAAATCCTATTCAATCATCCACTCATAATTAGCAATGAATAACAGACTCTCAAACACATTGAGCTAATTAAGCTGAAGCTTTCACTGCTTTAAAAAAAAAAAAAAGGCTGGTGCTTTTCATTGTCTAGATTATATATATATATATATATATATATATATATATATATATATATATATATATATATATATATATATATATAAACCCTTTGCTTACCGGTGTCTGTTGAGAGTTGAGTCCAGATCGCTTTGTTGTGCTTAACCTTTTCCAGGACTCTGCAAAGCGCCCACGGCTGCCCCCCCTTCCACCTGCTTCGTCCCTTGTTGAACATCCTCTCTCCACCTCCCCTCGGCTTCTCCACTTCTTTTTACCCATTGGTAATTAAGAGTTTTTGTTACAGAAGGAACCCTGATTTGTCAATGCTTTACTTTCGCATCAGCAATAAAAAAAGCAATCTTTCTGTCTCACTCAGTCTACAATTTCTAAATTGGTGGCTTGATAGCAGCCCCACCTTTTGTGAAACGTAGGGCTGCTCTGTTCCCAGGATTGCTTCAGAAGCAGCCAAGCAGATACTGTTTAAAGCAAGTCACTTTCATTATAAACACACCTCTCTCTCTCTCTCTCTCTCTCTCTCTCTCTCTCTCTCTCTCTCTCTCTCTCTCTCTCTCTCTCTCTCTCTCTCTCTCTCTCTCTCTCTCTCTCTCTAACTCTCCCCCTTCCTCCTTTGCAGCCTGATTCCGCAGCCTGGGCTCTTTTTCATAGTGCATTAAAGCCTTTGTATTTACCAAGATAAATGAGATGAGCTAAAGAGACCAGCTGGCTCATGCTGGTGCTCCTTTCTTCTCTCTTACTCACCTTAATGAGGAAATACCACAACCACGATCCCTCCTCCTTGGTTTATAGGATCCAGTACAGGTACTTTTCTTTACAAAGTGCGATTGCTTAGAACATTCTGTGATTGTTTTTTAAGTACTGATTAAATGGCCTCTATCAAGGTTTGAGCAAAGTTAACATAAGCAATGTTCAAGGTGCTTTAAATTGGCCATACAGTACATGAATAACATACTGTGTATTTTGGTCTATTTTCTATTTGGGCAGACATTCAAAAGCTAGCAGACGAGCTACAACTGTCTATGCTTATCAAATCCTGTGGTTTTAATAAATGTCCAGGGAAGGTTACCAACCAACTGCAATCCCCAGATATGCAGGTTTGTGCTGGAGTGGACTAAAAGGGACTTGTCATTCAAAAAATAAGAAAAATAATTTAACAAAAATAAATACAAACAGCACCATTCTATGAAATTCCAAACTCTGAGCCAAAAACATTTCAAGTCAAGGTAAAATAAAAAAATAAAATTAAGGATTTGAAGCTATTTACCTTCAAAGTCCTCTTTGTTGTGTTGTACTGTGCCACAAATAAAGTGGGGGAAATTCACAATGAAGTGACCATTAATTACATTTGTGAGTTGTTTTTACAAAGTTCCCTTCGATTTATGATTTAGATACGCCACCACTCAGATAAATCAATAAGCCCCCAATGGGTGTTTTTCTCCATTCAGAAAAAAAACTGTGCTGGAGTAAACACCGGTAGCAATGTCAATTTCTCCCAGTACGTTTTTTGTCTGAAAGTAGGTTTGTTTTTTTTCCAGTAAAGCTTTATGTAGTTAAATGTATGACTTAACTTTTCTTTTTTTTGTAAACTTTCCTGCTGAAGGCATTCTGAGCAGAGCCTAGTGATCTCAGCAGGTTATTATAACATGGATCCTTATTGCTGTCATTTAAATATGCACTATAATCTGTTCCTTCTGAACTATTCTTCCCCGTATTGTAAAAGACTGAGACGCCTTTAAGGGCATAGAGTTGAACAGATAACAGCCAACCGCCAATATTAATAACAACCGCCTATGCCTTAAAATAAGTTAATTTAACACTAAATAATAGGACTAGCCTATCTTTTGTACTGTATTTAATAGATAGCTACAAAGAATGCCATGTATTAATTCACTTAGTCACTTATGCATCCTGATACTACCGTCCGTACATTTAAAAAAAAAAAAAGCACCTGTATCACAACCATATACTGTGGTTATTAGCAATCAATCATCCAGCAAATACTCAAGTTATCTCATTAATATTTTTTTTCTAGAAAACAATTAATCAAGCTGGTATTTCCGATACAACAGCATGGAAATTTAACACACCTGGAAATATGAAAAATAAATGAAAAAATACACCTGTACTTTGGAACTGTACTTCACAACAGTGGTTCACATGCAGTGTCATAGCAAACCCCCACGTGCCCCCCCTGTAGTCGTAAATGAGTCAGGTGATGATTTAGTTTCACGATTCAGAGTGAGCAGAGTATAAACTAAAAATTATTTAAACATGTTTATTGGTCTATAATCATAATGTTAATACTTGTATTGCGTTTGTTATTAATCATCTCTGGATGCTTTACATTACATTGAGCTGCATGTGATTAATTGCATAACAATGAGACAATCGAGGTCCTACTGTAAGTGACTTTGCAGCAGTTGTTGATGCATAGTTAAGGCCCTGTGAAAATTCCGATTTCACAGGCTGCGCGGAAATCGTGAAATTAGCCCAACAACGCAATTTTTACAATATTCTTAAGAAATAAAAATAATTTCATAATTATTTGTATTTCTTACAAAAAAAAAATCACATTAACGAAACTGTACAGCGCTGCTATGTGCCTGTGTGTAATATTCGCTATGCACACAGTGCTGTGCAGTGATTGTCATGTCACTATATACAATCTATGCGGGAAATTAAAATACTACATACTGTAAACAAGAAAATGGATGTCTCTAAAAAGGCTAAAAATGTGTCTGCAGCAGATCACATAAAGCAGTATCCAGCAGGAGTTTTACACAGCGATGGAGGTCAGCTCTTCTGTATGTCCTGCAACGTTACTGTAGATCACTTTTGATTTAGATTCAAGTATTCCCTGAAAGAGAAAGGTGGAAATCCAGTGCAGTACTGCGACTGCTTTACTTGCAAAGAAACAAAAAATGGTGACTTCCTGTGGCAATGTGCCCCGCCCCTGTGTGCTTATTATGTGTTGTATGTTGCGTGCGTGTGTTAAATGTTGGTGTATAGATTGGTACACGGGATATAAACGGGTCTGTGTTTCACGTGTATTTAAAAAGTGTAGATTTGTATTTAGGCACGAGGAGAGCACAAATCACTTCACGTGCTTGACAGCTGCAGAAGCTAAACTGAACTTCCAAAAAATAAATAAATAAATAAATAAATAAATAAATAAATAAATAAAAAATAAAACATGGTCTTCAAGCCAGTAATCTGTGACAACTGCATGATGTGGGAAATCTGAGAAAACCCAACAGAGCTCAACCAAGTTTGTGTAAAGTGCCGCACGATCCAGGACTTGCTTCGAGTAAGTCTGTTAGAAATGGAGCTGCAGGAAATGAGACAGTAACAGGAGCTTGAGGTGCTGACACACCCACAATTCATGGAAGTCTGCACCCCTAGCAGACTGAAAGCCACCAGGGAGATGGAAGAGAGTCGAAACAGCTGGGTTCAGATAGGCAGAAGCAGGGAAAAAAAGAAACTTGGTCAAACACAACCACCAGAAATCCAGACATCCAACAAATTTGAGCCACTTCAACATTTGGATGACCAAAACCAACATCAAGAGAATGAAAGGAACAACATCCAGGACCCTATAAACAGTGCTGACTAGGCAGCAAAAAGAAGGGAGGTCATGATTGTTGGGGACTCCATATTGAGAAACACAGCAAGTTCAGTTCGCAGTTTGGACCCCTTTACTACAACAGTGTGCTGCCTCCCAGAAGCCTCTGTCAAGCACATCACTGAGAACGTGGACAGGCTCCTAGAACGAACAGGAGACGACCCGGTAGTAGTCGTCCACATCGGTACAAACAACATTGGAAGAGACAGGCCAAGATCCCTGCAAAACAAATTCAGAGAGCTAGGAAGGAAATTAAAAGACAAGACCAAAACTGTGGTATTTTCTGGGATACTGCTGGCACCTTGCAAAGGACCATATGGACAGCTGGAAATACAAAATCAAAATGCATGGCTGAAATCGTGGTGCACACAGGTGTGCACCACGTGGTGTTTTAGTTTTTCCAATATTATAACAGCAAGAGAACATTCAAAGAGGAGGTTAAATGTCTAAGAGACACAAATGGCAAAATCATAGATGAAGAAAAAAATAGCAAATATATTAAATGATTACTTTTCACAGGTTTTTACAAAGGAGGACATGGACAACATGCCCCACATGTCGACCTGTTCCTATCCAATTTTAAATAACTTTAGGATAACAGAGGCAGAAGTGTTAAAGGGACTAGGAGCTCTTAAAATAAACAAATCCCCTGGGCCGGATGAGATCCTCTCAATAGTACTCAAAGAAATGAAAGAAGTTATTTACAAACCGCTAACCAAGATCATGCAACAGTCTCTTGACACAGGGGTTGTACCAACAGACTGGAAAATTGCAAACATAATACTGATCCACAAAAAGGGAGACAAAACCGAACCAGATAACTACAGACCAATAAGCCTGACTTCTATTATTGGTAAAGTATTGCATGCAGGCAAACAAATGTGCATTATAAATATCATATGGGAGATACTGAAATTGAAGAAGGTAACTATGAAAAAGACCTAGGAGTTTATGTTGACTTGGAAATGTCTTCATCTCTACAATGTGGGGAAGCTATAAAAAAGGCTAACAAGATGCTCGGATATATTGTGAGAAGTGTTGAATTTAAATCAAGGGAAGTAATGTTAAAACTTTGCAATGCATTAGTAAGACATCACCTAGAATATTGTGTTCTGGTCACCTTGTTACAAAAAGGATATTGCTGCTCTAGAAAGAGTGCAAAGAAGAGCAACCAGAATTATCCCGGGTTTAAAAGGCATGTTGTATGCAGACAGGCTAAAAGAATTGAATCTATTCAGTCTTGAAGACTATGCGGCGATCTGATTCAAACATTCAAAATCCTAAAAGGTATAGACAATGTTGACCCAGGGGACTTTTTTGACCTGTGTGAACAGGATGTGAGTGGTGATAATAAAGGCAATGTCCAGACCAGAGTTCTCCCAAAAACGTCTGTGTTTTTAATTTCAATAATTACAATAAATAATAATAATAACCCCCCCCCCCCCCCTTTTGCCAGCGATGGTATCGGGGGGAACACGGCAGGTTTACAGTCCTTAATAACAAAAGAATGACACTCCTGAACCACAATCCTCCGTGCACGAAACTGTGCTCTTTCTTCCGGGGTCGTGGTGAGTGCTGGTGCTGTGCTGTGTTGTGCTGTGAGGAACGTGCTCCGGGTCTAATGCTGGCTCCGCGGCTGCAGCTCCCGACTCTCACTCCTCCTCTGATAACGACACAAACAAAACAATAACAAACGCACAGGCTCCGGCTGAATATCGTCATCAGCGCAAGGGCGTACTAACGTAGCTGCTTCCCCTTTGTACCCAGAACCTCCTCCCTGCAAGCAACCTGTTGCCATGGTTTATCCAATAGGGGCCCGCCCCGCAGCTGATTGCAATGGAATCCTTCCAGGTACATGCAACTACGCGCTCCCTCTAATATGGTCACCTTCCGGTTTCCGCCTACCGTCAAGGCAGTCCATCTAGGAGGAAGCATACGATCCACCTTACCAAGCGCCTTCTTTGGTCGGGAGGGAGATTTACAGTTTGAATTCTTTCTCTCTCTGTCACACATCTCACCCCTCAGAGTGATGCCGAAGGCACACTCGGCCAATTCTAAGTTCCCCAATGGGCCCCCCTCCCTTGAAAAAAAATCTGCATTTTGATGCTCCTTACCCGCACGATGTTTCACTGTACAGTGGAAGGGTTGCAGCGCTAGATACCACCGAGTTATCCGAGCGTTATTGTCCTTCATCGTATGCAACCACCTTAAAGGAGCATGATCAGTGACAAGAGTGAAAGAACGCCCCAGCAAGTAATAGCGAAGGGCATGAGTGGCCCATTTGATGGCCAAACACTCCTTCTCAATGACAGAGTAGTTAATCTCCCGTGGAGCCAATTTTTTGCTCATGTAAATAATCGGGTGTTCTACCCCGTCAACTTGCTGGGACAGGACCGCCCCCAGACCAATCTGGGAGGCATCGGTCTGGAGGATGAACTCCTTACTGAAATCTCTACCAAGGGGTTAACTATGGTGGCATACTCGGGGATAAAGCGGCGATAATAGCCTGCTAACCCCAATAGTGATCTCACCTGCGGTTTGGTTCTCGGGATCGCCGTCTCCACTAGAGCCTGGACTTTAGAAGCGATCGGCTTTACCCGCCCATTACCCATGAGGAAGCCAAGATACTGGGTTTCTTGTTTGCCAAATGCACACTTGCCCAGGTTAGCCGTCAGCCCCGCCTCCCTCAGAGACTGTAGGACGGCCGAAAGTCTAATAATATGCTCTCTCCAGGTAGAGCTGAAAATCACCACGTCATCAATGTATGCAGCGGCATACTGCTGATGGGGCGCTAGGACCTGGTCCATCAGTCTCTGAAAGGTGTCCGGGGCTCCATGCAACCCGAAGGGCATGGTCTGGAAATGGAACAAGCCACCCGGGGTAGAGAAAGCAGTTTTCTCTTGCGAACTCTGGGTCAGTGGAATTTGCCAGTATCCCTTCGTCAGATCCAAAGTCGAAATCAACCGCGCTCCTCCCAGTCGGTCGAGGAGCTCGTCTACCCGAGGCATGGGATATGCATCAAACTTGGAGATGGCATTAACCTTTCTGAAATCCACGCAGAACCGAGTGGAGCCGTCCTTCTTAGGCACCATCACTATCGGGCTGCTCCACTCGCTCCGGGAAGGCTCAATGACTCCAAGCTCGAGCATATCCCCCACCTCCCGGCCAACGGCACCCCTGCGACTCTCCGGGATTCGATACGGTCTCTCTCGAACCCTGACACCTGCGGGAGTAATAATAGCATGTTCAATCATATTAGTTCTGCCAGGCAAGTCAGAAAAAACATCACCAAATTGTTTCACTAACCCACGGAGTTCACACTTCTGATCAGGAAGTAATTGTTCCCCCATCGGAATGTTAACTGTAGCTGGTGTACTGACAGAGGGACCAAAATCCTCTTCTATACTGTCATTGGCTATAAACAGGGCCTCCCTTTCATTGTAGGGTTTTAATAAATTAATATGGTAAATTTCAGTTTTGTTCCGGCGATCGGGTTGTCTGATTTCGTAGTTTACATTACCAATTGCCCACATCACCTCATATGGTCCCTGCCACTTAGCGTACAGTTTAGACTCCGAAGTGGGAAGTAGCAGCAGTACCTTATCTCCTGGCCGAAAAGTCAGAATCCGTGCTTGTTTATTGTACTGCTGCTCTTGCCGATGCTGAGCCTGTTTTAAGTTCTCGTGTGCCAACTGACCAACCAATTGCAGGCGATCTCTCAACATAATTACATATTTCACTATGTTTTTAGCATCTTTATTTTGCTCCTCCCATCCTTCCTTTACAAGATCAAGGACCCCTCGTGGCTGTCTCCCGTACAGCAGCTCAAAGGGAGAAAACCCGGTCGAGCTCTGAGGCACCTCTCTCACTGCAAACATCAGGTAGGGAAGGAGTTTAGCCCAATGTTTTTGCTCCTGGTTGACAAACCGCCTCAGCATCTGCTTCAATGTCTGATTAAAACGTTCCACCAAACCATCCGATTGCGGGTGATAAACGGAGGTCCGAATGGATCGAATTTGTAATAATTTATACAGTTCCTTTAAACACCGTGACATAAAATTAGTTCCGTGATCAGTCAGAATTTCTTTGGGGATCCCTACTCTCGCTATGATCTGCACTAACTCTTTTGCAATCGCTAATGCACTAGTGGACCTCAATGGTACTGCCTCTGGATATCTGGTCGCGTAGTCCACCACTACTAAAATATGCGTATATCCACAGTCAGACTGGCTCAATGGGCCCACTATGTCCATTGCAATGCGTTCAAAGGGGATATTGATCAGGGGCAGTGGAACCAATGGGGCCGGGCGAACCCGCCCTGGCGCTACTTGTTGGCACTCTCTACAGGTCGCCACATACCGCTTCACCTCACTGTACACTCCCACCCAGTAAAATCGAGCCAATATTCGTTCCTGAGTCTTTTCGCTACCTAAGTGGCCCGAACAAGGGACATCATGAGCCAACCGCATGATCTCATGTCGAAAAGACTGAGGAACGAGTAACTGTGTTACAGTCTGCCCTGTGCTCGGGGCTCGGGATACTCTATACAGCAAATGCCCAAGCACAATGTGGTGAGGGTATGTGAGCGGCTGATTGCCATCTACTTCCTTCCCCTCGATAGACCGAACCTGCCCCCAGAGGTTAGCCAGCGTAGGATCATTTTTTTGCTCGTACGATAGATCAACATCTCGGTCCCAGACTTTCGGTATATCGAGCGGGGATATGGTAGCCTCAGCACTAGGGGTCTCAGTAACTCGGCCCGGTCGGTCACACTGGATCCCAGTTCCCTTTCCCTGGCGTTTATCAGACGTGGAGGAGTCTCCTACCAAACCCCAACCTCGTGTCATTGATGCGCCCTCCCATTTTTCCACCCTTCTCTCTCATTTAGTTTTTTGGGGGCGGAACCGAGAGGGGAACAGATCAGCATGCAGCGGAAAAATATCTCCAATAGTTTCCCCCGCTGCTCCTATGGTCTTACCGGAGACTGGCTCTACCTTTTGGTTTATAATTGTTTCGAAACATGGTCAGTCTCGACCTAAAATAACAGGGTATGGCAACCTTTTTGCCACCGCCACAATTACACGGCGGGTGTGACTACCAATGGTCACATCTAATTTAGTGAGGGGGTAGTCCTTGTTATCTCCATGGATACAGGAGATGACCACTAACCCACGTGACCACCAAGGTACCCCATCTAAGAGAGTTTAAAATCAAGGTCTGACCACACCCAGAGTCCACTAATGCGTGGGTGCTCACATTACCAACCCACACATCAACAATACAAGGTCCCTCCCAATCATTACCCCTGGACTTACCTGTCGCCGGTACCAAATAATGCAAAGCCGCACCACACTCCATTGCTGAGGGGCAATTCCGGGCAAGGTGGCCGACCCCATGGCACCGGTAACATTCCAGAGGGAGAGGCGCCCACGGAGCCTGATTGTCCCGCTGCCGACCTGACAGCGGGGAGGGGGACCCTGTTCTACCCCAGCTGGGGGTTGACCTC